>NW_020884878.1:13454348-13689467 GCF_003945725.1 Corapipo altera | reverse complement strand
AACTCATCCTCTTTAGCAAACAGTCCAGTTTCATTTAAACTGCGACAAAGGCATTTATCAGCCCTGTCATATTTTGGTTTAACTTAGGCTGTATTCTGAAATATCATTAATTTTGCATCAACAGTGTTCATTAAAATATGGTATTTACAGTGTTTGAAACATGCCTGAACAATGGTGATTTTAAACTCAAAAGGCCACTGTGACTAAGACAAGTTTAGCTGATAATGAAAGTGGACTCTACTAAGCTTAATTAGTCCTTGGTGGTGGTCTCATGGGCTAAGGCTCAACAGATGTGCAGTGACTTATGCTATGTCTTCCATAACCATCCTGTTATCATCCAAGGGAGGGAGCAGTGGCAAAGTTTAAGCAGGTTCAGAGGTGAAAGAAAGGTTGTGAGATGATGTAAAAGTAAATAAAAATGTTTATTAAAAGAGGGGTTTAGAACATGGGTGCCCCAGTTAGACTCTGGAGGGAATGACAGATTAACTACAGCAGAATCATTACAGACCTTAAAAATGGGTGGAAAAACCTAAATACAGGTTGCAAGAAAAATGAGATGAAAAATAATTTGACTTGATGATATTCTTTTACTTTGTCTACTTGCATCCCCAAGACCTCTACTGGATGGATGCCTACTGCTGGATCTGGTAGAGAGAGAAGGAAGAAAGGCAGAAATATAAGTTCTTTGCCACACCACACTGGGGGTATCATTGGGAGATGCCTGATGTGTTGTCAGAGATATCGCTGTTTACTTGACGATTCTGGACAAACTGTAATCATGAGTCCTGATGGTGATATTAAGCACGAGCTGAACAGCTTCCCTCTGAGGAATAAAGTTTCTTGTCTTGGTCTGCTCAGCTCTCCTTACAGTCATTTCTGCAGTGTCTAACATGCATTATTAGAACACAATAAAGTTTCTTCCATTTATTTCTGTTTTACAAAATCTTTAATTTTCTTATTGTCTCCTTTTCATCCATCTACTTTTTGGTAAATGTAATATTAAACCAGCAGTAAATAAAAGTCTACAGACAGGAACCAGTATCTATATTTCAAGAAGACAGACAGGAGCTTCATGTCTCATGACATTTTCTGTCTTGTTATCGATTTTCTGAGTCCATCTAAAAAGAGTTTTAAATTCATTAGAGATGGATTCTTTTTAGTAAGTGATTAATCAATAAAGTACGCTAATCAGTGTTGATGACACCAGTTTACTAGAATCACCTTTTTTAATTGAGGTAGCCAGTAAAAATGTTATTAATAAATTGCAGAGATAATTTATCATCTATTTTATAAATAGATTAGGAAATTATATGAGGATTTTAATGTTAAATGCAATAAACAGTGTTATTCTAGCACTGCTGAAAAACACCAAGCTAGTGCTGTGGCTTTATCTACAAAATATAGAAATCGGAGCTGTACAAGTTTCCTGATATTGCCCTCCAAATACAGGTCAGTATTGTTCTGGAGGGACATTGTTGGAAATACATCTTATTTTTCATGCCTCTCTCCATCCTGTAATTCTCTCTTATATGGCTATCCTAGGTTCTGAACCATGAGAAGGCTAGAGGATGTTCCTGTGCTTCTACTGGAGTCTGGTCTGTGGTCACTCCAAAATCATCAGTTACTGAGACATTTGACTTTATCAATAAGCATAAATTTGAGTGCAGAATGGTGAAAGTCTTTATATCTCATTCTCACATCCTGAGTCTCTGGAGTTTCAGTCTTCCTTTATGAGATAAATTATATCTTTATAATCTTGTATGCAGGCATTTAAATCAGACTTCTTAAGATATTAGAATATATTTATGCCACTTCCTACACTAGCAACAATTACAGCTGGGTTGACACTGTGGACTCTGTTTCCTCTGTGGATCTGGTACCCAGATGTGCCTTTTAGCTGTGTCCCAACTACATAATGGGAAGAAAAGGAGATGTTCCCAATCCCCCATTTGCCCTGATTTCCCATGAAAGGAAACTCAAGTGTTCGGAAAGGAGGGATCTATGTTGTCCTCCAGCAGTGGAGAACCAGGGATATGGAATGCTGCAGGGAATAAAGCTGTCCCAGAGCATTGCTGCAGTCTTTGTGGGGGCACTGCAGAGACAACAACTGACAGATGTTCATTCCTTGAGGAAACACCACTAAGGATTCATTTACAAGCTGGTGACCTTTGTGCTTAAAAGGGAGGTGTTTCTCATTAGATATGACTGATTTATGCAGTGAACTAACATATTTTCTCAAAGTCAGATTCATATCCGTGTCCTTATGCATTTTTTAGTAAATCAGATACATGTAAAGACTTTGTATTACTTTTCTTTTTTCTTCTGAATTAGCTTCCTGATACATTTTGTCTACCTTCTCATACCGATTTCTGTTATCATAAATAGAAATCTAGCTTCTTCTAACAATGAATATTTAAATGTAATGAATTTTTTATACTTTATAAAATTGGATCTCAACTTGTGATAAACATGTGTAGATTCTGATTAAATTTACTGACTAAATACAATCACTGCTAGATGACATTAAAAAAGGATGAATCCATATCCTCCTACAGAATTGCCAGGTAATAAATTAATCTGAAGACAAGCTGCAACATCTGGTTTGGTTATTTGGAAGTTTCCCTTCACTGTTTCTAAAACATCAGGGGATGTTTTGGTACAGTTCAAAATATACTGTCTGGGGTCCTGACCCTGCTACTTTTACTCAGGTGTGTCATCCCATTTTATGGCATTAGCCTGAACGGGAACTGCAGAATTTGGATGTTGGACCTGATCCAGAAAGGTATTCTTGTTGTCTAGAAAGGACTTTAAAACAAACCTTTAGAGAGGCACAATGGTTTATCATGCACAGCTGCTCATAGAGCCAAGCAGCTGCCCTGAAAGCTGCTTCTGAGCTCACCTGCTAAGTACTATAGTATCAGACTCATGTAAAGGGTGGAGAGAGGGACTATAGTCAGTATTGCAAGATCCTTCACCATGGCACAATTAAGGCAGTACCACGATGTCAACGAGCATTTTCTTTTAACCTACACAGCCTTAGGATCAGGTTAATAAACTCAGAAACGGAGGAATCCTGTTAAAAAAATGTTAGCCCTATTATAAAAATGCCATATGTATGTGAAATTCACAGTACAATCCTACAGAGAGCACCAGTTGTTAGACCTGGCCAGAGCAGAATCTCAATCATCTCATGGATATGTATATCTTCTGGACATTGAACTCTCTGTAACCTTCCTGTGTGACTCCTAGTGGATATGTGAGAGTCCAGGCAGCATATTTTAGGCAATGGGAGTTTGTCCATAAGCTTCCATCTGCCACTGTCTATTCTTGATGAATCATCTGTCAAGTACTATCACATCCTAGATCTGCTTTATGTTTGCTTCTCTGCTAAGAACACTAAAAAAAAATACCACACCCAGACATATGGCTGCAAAAACATAAACAAAGTAAAGTAAAGTAAAATAAAAGACTGTAGGAGGGTGTGTTTTGATTTAATTGGGATTGGGGTTTTTTGTATTAAATCCACGCATTTATAAATTTGTCCTTTGTATATGGAAGAGATGAAGTTTTAGTGCACTCAAATTCAGAGAGCATATATATATAAGTTACTTATTCTATGTATTTATTCAGCAGAAGAGTGTGTGCCCATTCAAATCCAGAAAGAGGTGTTGTATAGTGTGGTTTAGTTAGTAACAGAAGAGTAGAGTTCAGACAGGAATCCAGCAGTGCAATATTTGCAAACTTCAGTGTCTTCTTGAAAAAAAATGTCCAACTCTTTGAGACAATGCTTATGTTTGAGGAAATCACATTCTGTTTTTGGATATGTCTAGATGTTGTGGTTTAACTCACCAGACAGCCAAACACCACACAGCTGTTCCCTCACTCTCCACTGGTGGGATATGGGAGAGAGTTGGAAAAAAAGTAGAATTTTTGGGTTGAGGTAAAGACAATCAACAATACAGAAAAAGAAAAGAAAATAATAATTATGATAAAAGAATATACAAAACAAGTAATGCAGAGTGCAATTGCTCATCATCCACTGACTGATGCCCAGCAGCTCCTGAGCAGCAATCAGCCTCTCTCAACTAACTCCTCTCAGTTTTATTGTTTAGCATGATGCCATACAGTATGGAATATCCCTTAGGCCAGCTGGGGTCAACTGTCCTACCTGTGTCCCCTCCCAGCTTCTTGTGTCCCCTCAGCTTCCTCACTGGCAGGGCAGCATGAAAAGTTAACGAGTCCTTGACTTAGGGTAAGCACTGCACAGCAGCAATGAAACCATCTGTGTGTTATTAGCATTATTCCCCCCTTAAATTCAAAATACAGCTCTGTGCCAAATACTAGGAAGAAATTAACTCAATCCCAACTGAAACCAGGACACCACAATGCAAAAAGAGACAAAACTCAAGGTATCAATGTGAATTGCTGCACACTATAGAACCATCTGTATCAAAATCTAAGTCCCCCAAAGGTCTGAAATTCTGCTTCTGTAGCCATGCAGATGCAGGGATTGTAAGAGATTTGTCTGAGCAGAACTTTGTTTTACTGTATCTGCTTCCTTGGGGTCTTCTTCACTGTGAAAAAGAATTACTGTTTTGAGTCCAATTAACTCCAGTGGTTTTATGTAAAGATTTACAGTTTTTCATGGACAAATGACAATTCTCAACAAGACAATTAAGAGGCTACTTAAAACATCATTAAACTGCATTTTATCCCCAGAATCTTTGGATTCAGCTAATGCCATTCACTGAGAAATTATGCATCCTTTGGCCACATAAAATCAAGTCTAAATTTTTATAGAAATAGATAATTTTCAGTAACGACTGAAATTAATATTGTTAATTCACAGATTTTGAGGAAATCATCAGATTTTATAAAAGATAACAATAGTGCTTTAAAAATTTTGATATGCTTGTTTATTTTTCTTTTTTTTTTGAATGCTTAGTCACCTGCTGTAGAACATATTTATGTATTAAAATTTGTATCTTTTGAATTCAATGTGGAAACAAGAAAAGCTAGGATCCTCACAAAATCACAGTACACATATCAACGTGATTTTAAGAAAAGGTATCATTTTTTATGAGACTTCTGATATAACAATGACATTTGGCAACCTTTATAAAACTCTAAACCCTGTTATGTCTTGATATTTATTGCATCACTTCTAAAACACTTCTATTTCTAAACAGTCATTTTAGATGTTCTAATATTTCATTTTCTTGTTTATTTTTTTCTTTTGTGCTTCACTGAAGTTAAATAAGGACAAGGGAAAAGTTAATGAATAGCAGGAATCCTTGTTACAACATCATTTCATTTCCTTTCCTTACAATCAAAAAAGCCCGAATGACCAAAGAGTAGCAGTAAATTGTGGACATTGCTATAATTCAGTAAGAGATCTGTTCCTTTCTTGATGATAATTGTGATACAGTAGCAAGTCTTCCCTTACACAGATTTTGCCCCTGTGCCCTATACTTAGGTATATGAGTGTGGGGGTCAATTTTGGGCCTATTTTGCAAACTAGTGAAAGTATATTTTTCCTTTCTCCTTCATAAACACATAATGTATTCTCAGCATTTTTCCTACATATTTCAATATCACTTGTGCTTCAAGTTTATACAGTTGTAATTTTTCCCACAAATTTCCCTTAGAGCTGAAAAATTCTCGTTGAATAATACATTGAATAATCTGTTTATTCTTGTACTCTGTTGCCAAATAGCCAGAGGCACATGAAAACATTATTGAATGTGCTGGTTGATTGAATCAATATGACAAGCATCTTTATGTTTGTTTGGGGTTTTTTTAATGTACAGAATGAAAGCAAGTGTTTGATTGTGAATGGGTCAGTTAATCACCTAGAATACTTTATGAAGAGATGTTGATGAAGGAGAACCACTCATAGAACAATTACTAATGCATTTGCCACTCTATAACGTTATGTAAAGCACTCTTTAGTATAGTATTTGAAAATGCATAAATTTAACTATTTGAATCCATTACTGCCACAACCACAGGTTCTGAAATCAGTCTACTGATATCATTACTATTAGCCTAATGTATTCTTTTCATCAGTAAATTTCACAGTATTCACAAAGGGGGGTAGTTTTATTATTTCTATTTGATAGCATTGGAAACTAAGATGCTTGGTATTGACACAACTTGTTCAAAGGTCCTTCCCCCATTCTTATTGTGATTATTCAGTTGTCTCCTTTTGCAACAATCTGAGTAAGTACGGAGTAAAGCCACTCTCTGTGCCTATAAAAGTGCTAAATAAAATCAATACACTCTGCTAAGAAATCCCAGTGTAATAAAAACAGGGAAAAAGCTCTTAGCCCTCCTTTCAAAGACATCACTGATGATTCTGTGGTTTGGAGAAGAAAAATGTTTCATATGTACAGAAAGGCAAAGATCCAGGAAACACAACTCGCCTTACTTTCTGAAATCCAAGTTCCCTATGGGAAGCAGTGGAAGCCTGCAACTCCCAGACTCCCTGGGAGGACATGCTACCATTCAAGCAGTCAATCTCCATGAAGTGTGACACAGTTTGCTTTTCACTTTCTCTGTTTTTATTTCTTTCCATTCCATTTTCCCAGGTGTTTTGAACCAGCTCTTTCCTTCCCAGCTTCAAACACTTAAATGAGGAAATGCCATCAGGTGACTTAATTATACTCAATCTATCTTCAACAGCCTGTATCAATATCATCTTAAACACTGATGTTTTCCAGGGAAAGTTTGTAAAGATGTCAAAGATATTTATTTAAGAGTTCCCTATAAAACACCAGTTTACAAATTAATTTACTCACATTAACTGATGCTACCTGTTCAAAGATGCTCTTCTAAATTTATAAATTCAAACTCATTGTGCAGAAAAGTATATAATGAAAATTATCACAGTAAAAAGAATTTTTTTTTTTGCTAGAATTTAAAAATTAGACTAAAATCATTTTGCATCTAACAGTATCTTCATCTATTCACTGCACAGAAATCTATATTTTTGGGGGGGTTTTTTGTTGTTTTTTTTTTTATTTACATAGTACTGAAATAATTTTGGCAAATAATTACAGGTTTCACCATATATACAATCCTTGTTATCTTCTAGGCAGCCAGCATGTATTAGTCAATATCAGGTCTCAAATATCTTGTGAAGTAATGAAAAGGATTTTTGTTTCCTACATTCAAAATCATGAGTGAGCATTCCTGTTGATAATAAGACCACCAGCAGCAAACATTTCCTTGCTTTAGTGAGGACATGAACTCTGAGTCGTTGCCTAACAGTCTTCACCCCTCTCCTGACACAGTCCAATTTTCACAACGCTACTAGTCCAGGTCTGTATCTACCATCAAATTGCAGTCTTGCTTCTGCCAAAGCATTCCAGGCCATGGGAACCTGGATATACTTCTTCACTCAAAATATCAACTTAAAACCACTAGTTAACTCAAAAGTAAAAAAAATTAACCCACGATGAATGAAATCTCAGGGACAAATTTCCCATTGCTTTCAACAGATACAGATTTAATGCAATTTTAACTTTCCTTCCAGTTCCCCCCAAACTCCAGCTTTTTTATACTTTGACATCCCATCATACATTATATTATTCCATCCATCGCAAAACCCTCCTGTAGTTTAGAGCCTGTCTAGAGGCTTTAGATTAAAGGTCTGTCTAAATCATTACTGAACAGTGATGGAAAGGTTTTCACGTTTCTTTTTCTTTTTCATTTTTGAATATCCCATTTTGGCATTGCTATAATGAGGCAATTCAAAGCTAATACACAATTCTGAGACTGATGGTTTATTTTAACCCACATAACAAGAGAAGATGGGAAAGGGAATGCATTGTGATTAGAATGACAGCTTTCATGGACTAGGAGTAGAATTTGAAAAAGCAGAAACTGTTTTATCTGTAAACCTAATTCATCTTTATAGAGCAGAAGTTGGTCTGAAGCTCAGAGAAAAAGTTTCTCAGACCATGACCTACATAAAGAGTAAGGAATAAGGACACACTCAACAAATGACATGCAATAGGCATATTATATTACCAAAAGAGGTATTATTGGCTAGAAAAAGAGCCTGATTAATAAAAATAAAAGCAATGTTATCAGTATGTTTGGAAACTACTCAGGAGTCAGATCAGCTAAAAAAGGCAGCAGGGCACTTTTAATGAACTGCACAACACTCAGCTCAGTTAGTGCCTTCTGAGTCTATAAGCATTCATAAAACATTGGCACAGCTCTTGCCATACCAATGGTCTTCATGAAATAAACTTAATGAAATAATGTACTCTTACCTTTACAATTAAATAATTATTTTTTAGGTAAAGTATCTGCCTGTGGAACTTGTGAAAATTGGAAACACTCTATAGATGCCTTTTCTTTTCCATAATATTTAAAGAAACACTTTTTAATATACTTGACAGTCATTATGTGTCCATAATGTACCATTGTAAAGTCATTTGAATTGCACAATTTTTCACATCCCAAAATATAACCTGAATATATATGTATTTTTAATTCACAATCTTCTGTGAATAACATTTTTAAGGCAACATAAAGTCTAGTCCCATGGATTTCTACGGACAAAATCCTGTATCAGTACAGATCCTTGCAGGTTCCTAAACGGTCAAAGATATGAGTAATACTAAAATTCAGGTTGGAAGCAACCTGAAAAGGTCTCTAGTTCAATTTCTTGCTTTAAACAGGGTCAGCTATAAGATCAGACCATGTTGTTCAGGATTTTATCCTTTCCGTTCTTCCAAGGATGGAGAGTACCCAAACTTCCCGGGCAACCTGTACTACTGCTTGGCCATATTCATGGTCAAAAAAAGTTTGCCTTACACACAATTTGAAGGTCTTTTGGTTTACCTTATGCCTGCTTTCTCTTGTACTCCCTCCATCTACCTGGATGAAAAGCGTGGCTTCCTCTTCACAGTAACCTCTTCCTAGGTACTGGGCAGGGAGCTGCTGCTGAGTCTTTTTCTCCCGGCTGAAAGAACTCTTGCTCCTCCTCCTCATTGGGCTGGTGTTCCAGATCATGTCCGTATTTTTTGAAGGGTACAGGTCCCAGGACAGCCCCCAGATTCTGGTACTCCATTTGTCACATGCAACCAAGTTCAGCACAACCAATGAACTCTCTAAGGCAAACTTTCAAAGCTTTTTTACTCAGTTACTTGTCTACTCAGCCAAACATAGCATCTCAACTTGAATACAGGAATATTGAGGGAGACAGCATCAAAAGCTTGCAGAAGTCCAGGTAAATTACACCTATTGCTCTCTACCCATCCACCCACTGATTCATTTTATCATAGAAGATGAAGACACTTCTTAGATATTGTTTATTCTTGGTAAATACATGCTGACAGTTCCCAAAGATGACTTCTTCGTATGCTCAAAACTGTGTTTCAAAAGGACTCACTCTGTGAGTTTCCCAAGGAATTGATTGACTTCTGCATGCTTACATCTGCATGGTGGATAATAGATGAAACTTTAAAATACCAAAACATTGCTTTTGTTTCATGTCTTTATCACACGATGTCATCCTTGTTTAGAAAAAGCGCCTTTTCTAAGTAGTTCACAAGAATATTTGATAGATATTTTATCTATACTTAATAATTCTTTTTGGATTCTTCTTTCCCTTTTTCTTTCTCTCCTTCTCTATACATTTCATTAGCAAACAGGAAAATATTTTATTGAAGTTATAGCAAAAATAAAAATCCAGATCTGCAGATATTCATATTTAATTATGGCTACATGCAATTAAGTGTGGCAATCTGGTGATAAAACCTTTAAGTAATGACTCATAAAGAGATAAAAGTGTTTAATCAGTTTGCAACCTTCCACAGAAGCTGACATAGCTCAGGTGCTAACAAGACATCTGCTGCTCAGGACACCAAAGAAAGCATGCATGATGAAAAAACATATCAGTATTTTATACAAGACAGAAATACTGGCCCAGAATTCTAGCCTAACACTAATTTTGCCAAATAACATAAAACCTAGATGTCTTCACAGCACTCTGAGGTTGTTCTATGGTTGATCAGTTACCCAGAGTAAAAAAAAAAAGCAAATGACTATGTGAGAACATGTTCTCATCTGTCACTTGTGATAATGGGTCTTATTACCAGGGAACATGAAAGGAAGTTAGAGGAGGCTTGTTTTGGCCCTGGACCTCTAAATGCAAAAAAAACAAGAGGGGAAAAAAGGAAAAAAAGCCAAACCCTAAATTTTGTTTCTGTCTGAAGCTGATGCAGTACTCTTGCCTGAAATATAGCCTCAAAAGTCATTGTATTGCATGACTTTCAGTGGAGTTTTTGTGTACTTTTGAAAGACAAAGTTTAATTAAATTCAATAAAAATACAACATAAAGTCCTATTAAAAGGACAGGGACTGTGCCTTGCTGCAAGGCTTCCAATAGACACTGGTTGTGATTGATATGCTTCTTTCTAGTTTTTATGGAACATTAGAATTTTACTAGGACACTAGATCCAAGACTTGCCCTTCTTGTCTGACTTTCTGTATTAGTGTGGTCCCACAGTAAGCCTACAGGAAAAGCTAAGGAGAACACAAGATTTTAATAGTAATTACAGAAATTTAAAAAAAAAAAATAAAAGAATCCTTGGATTTGTAGAGAACTTCCTGTCTTTCTGGTACAACCTTAATACAACCTTAATATGTGGTAAAAGTCTTTTTGGTTCCGTCTTCCCACATGCAACACTTCTTTTATCTTTACTCAAAACATTTTCTTCATTTTTAAATATAACTAACTTAAGACTTTGTAGAGGAACTAAACCTTCACAAATTGAGCCAGAACTTCTAAACTGAGGACCACCCATACCCTCCAGGGATGGCCGGCTTAGGTAACACTGAATATTTCTGAACATCTGCTGTTGTATATTGTGTGCAAGATATTGTTTTGTTTTCATTTTTCATGTGGAGACTACTTTTCCTTTGTGGCCTCAGGTTGAACATTTTTTTCTATTTTCTTTTTTTGTTAATGTGTTGCAAATGAAATCTGTTGTTTAGCCATGTAGTTCTAAACATGATTAAGTTTCCCTTCTTCCAGAATTCTGCTTCACAATGCTTAAGTACTTAATCAACGAGTGTTTTTACCACTATACATTGGAACTGTAGGATGAAGATTTGATTTATAATTTAAATTGGCATCTGAATTGGTATCCTTTCTCTGAACTGTGAAAGACAATCATCTTTCTTAATGATCATTGGACCAAGAAATGGTAACATGGCATCCTTTCACATCTCCCTTGTGAATTTGTTAGATTTATTCATGTCTTCCTTTAACAATATTAATGTGTCATTTACATATTTATACAAAACTTCTGGTTTATATTTTGCTAATTTTAAAGCCTTTTCTTCCTTATCTTCCATAATTATGTCTATTAAAATAAAAATGAATTATTCTTTTTTATTTATAAATTAAAGAGACTGATTGTTCGCTATTTCTGCAATCAAGTTTCAATTTGCTAATGGAAATCTATTTTGAGGCTTATGTAAAGAGACAGTTAATGTCACAATTTCACATAATATTTGTATTTAAGGTGATTAGTGTGTTTTTAAAAGCCAATTCTGTTTTACAACAATGTGACACACTCAGGAAGAAATATTTAGGATATATAAAGACTTGGTTTTATTCTCAGTTGTTCTAGTTGAAAGAATGCATAGTTCAGAATTCATATTAGGCTAAGATCATTTTCTGGTATAATGGGTTGACCCTGGCTGGATCCCAGGTACCCACCAAAGCCACTCTATCACTCCTCTCTGCAACTGGTCAGAGGAGAAAAAATATAACATAAGGTTCATGAGTTGAGATAAGGACTGAGAGAGATCACTCGCCATTTACCATCATGGGGAAAACAGACTCAAAGAAGAGATATTAATTAAATTTATTACTAACGGAATCAGAGAAGGATAAATAGAAGTAAAATAAATCTTAAAATCACCTTCTCCCTCCCCTTTCTCCTTCCCAAGTTCTACCTCCTCCCCCTAGAGTCACAGGGAGACAGGGAATGGGGTTATAGTGTGTTCATCACAGGTTGTTTCTGCCACTGCTCAGGGAGAGGCTTCTTTCCTCTGCTACAGCATGGGGTTTCTTCCACAAGAGATAGTTCTCTGTGAACTTCTTCAGCATGAGTCCTTCCCATGGGCTACATTTCTTCACAAACTGCTACAACATGGGTCCATATCCACAGGGTGCAATCCTTCAGGCACAGGCTGCTCCAGCATGGGTCCCCCACAGGGTCACTCTTTCCCAGGAAAACTTGCTCCAGCATGGGCTTTGCTCTCCATGGGTCAGCAGGTCCCCGCCAGGACCCTGCTCCAACAGGCCTCCCACAGGTTCACAGCCTCCTTTGAGCATCCACCTGCTCTGGTGTGGGTCTCCTCCATGGGCTGCAGGTGGATATTGGAATCCCTGTGGACCTCCACAGGCTGCAGGGGTAGAGCTACCTCAACATGGTCTGCACCCTGGGCTGCAGGGGAACCTCAGCTCTGGCATCTGGAGTACCTCCTCCACCTCCTTCTGCACTGACCCTGGTGTCTTCAGAGTTGTTCACATGTTCTCACTTTTCTCTTCTCTCACTGCAATTTTTATCTGCCCAATAACAGTTTTTTTCCTTCTTAAATATGTTATCACAGAGGCATTGCTATCATTCCTGATTGGCTTGGCCTTGACCAGCAGCAAGTCCATCCTGGAGCAGGCTGACATTGGCTCTGTTGGACATAGGGGAAGCTTCTCACAGTTTCTCACACAAGCAATCCTTGTAGCCTCCAGCTCCCAAAACCTGGCCACAGAAACCCAGTACATCTGGCCATAAACTTTTCTGAACAGGTAACTTTAGTGCTGATGGAAGATATCAGAGGGGAAGAGAACTGCAACATGGTTATTAACAAAAAAAAGTACAAGAGCAGTTTCTACTGTTGGCTTTTCCTTCCCTCAGTATGCCTTTATACTGTCTGATGTCAATTCAGTCCTGAGAAGTAGCATGGTCTACTACTTACAGCAGAGTGTGTTGATAGAAACTGAGTAGACTTCCATAATCTCACTGTTGAGGGGATGTGGATTAAAAGCTAGTCAGGACCATAAGCAGAACAGCAGCCTTCAGAGTAGGATGTTATTTACAAATCTGAGCACTTAATTGTTGCCTGAAAGGTTATATGCACATGTATAAGAGACCTTCTGAATATTTCCCACTGATGAGGAACCTCCCCTTACACATTCCTTATCTTTCCAAGTACTACCTGGATGCAAACACTCACATATGTCTCTGTATTTTGTGACAATGATTTATCCGAAAAACTTGTAAGTTGAGGGTCAATATAATGCAATTATGGTGAAAAATAATGGGAATAATAAGATGATAGTACTAAAAAATAGCATTTACCCCTCTGAGATTCCTTCTATTGTATTGTATAAAATAATTAAAAAGCAATATTATTTCTTAGAATGTTACACTTCATCACTGTGAAACATATCCTAAATTATGACTATTTTTTCTCCTCAATTTATCAAATGTATCAAAACAAAGCATTGTTCTGTCTTAGAGGACAATTGAACTCAATGCTTAAAGAATTAATGAAGTGATATTTTGAAAGTTCATAAGAGGCCTGAGGATGTTAAGGGCCACTGAGATGATTAAGGCATTAGACCATCTTTCATATCAGGGGAAGTCGAGAGAGTGGAGACTGTTCAGCTTGGGAATAAGATGGCTTAGGGGCATCACATCAATGCATACTAATATCTGAAGGGAAGTTGCAAAGATGGAGTCAGGTTTGTTCCAGTGTCCAGTGACAGGGCAAGACACAATGGGCACAAACTGAAACATGGAAAGCTCTGTTTGAACATAAGGAGCACTGGCAAAAATTGTCTAGAGATGTTGGGGAGTATCCGTCTTTGGAGATACTCAAAAACAGTGTGGACATGGTCCATTCTGTGACTTTGCAATTCTGTTGTTTGTGGTAAGTTTTGGTTTTCCTTTCCCCCCACTGGGTTTCTGTAAGGTGGGGGAGAGGAGTAATTTATTTATAAAGAAACACAGGCAGATGATTTAAAATATCCCTGTTGTAGAGAAAGGATAATCATGGCTAGGCTTTGTGAACGAAGATTTGGGAAGGGCTCTACCCACATTTGCTACATGCGCACTGGTGGCTAAAAAGGCCAATGCGAGATAGACAAGTCCAGTTGCCAAATGCACAGCAGAAAGACTCCTTGGATGGTATCGGCAAGACACGATTCCTTCTCCGTTGTCTTTTCTCTTCGATCGTGATCCTGCATGCTTTCTCAAAAGAAGCAGCAGTGTTATGGGCAGTGGGTCTCCAGACCTCCCGATTGGAGGCCAGAGTAGACCAGTGATGGAGATCAATATGGCCAAGGCTGAGATGTTGTTTCAAGGAGTCCTTGTATCTCCTCTTTGGGGCTCCTCTCTTGCGGCAGCCAGTGGCAAGTTCACCATAAAGCACGATCTTAGGGAGGCGGTGGTCCTTCATCCTGGAGACGTGTCCTGCCCAACACAGCTGTGTTCTCAGCAACATGGCCTCAATACTTGTGATTACTGCTTGTTCTAGAACAGATGTATTGGTCACATAATCTGACCAGTGGACGTTTAGGATTGTACGGAGACAGCGGTGATGAAAGCGTTCTAGGAGTCGCAGGTGATTCAGACCCATATAAGAGAGTAGACAGCACAATGGCTCTGTAAACACTGATCTTTGTACTTTTCTTCAGTTGTTTATTTCGCCAGACTCTTTTATGGAGTCTTCCGAAAGATCTATATGCCTTTGCTAACCTGTTGTCTATCTCTCCGTCAATCTTACCGTCTGAGGAGATGAGGTTACCTAGGTAATTAAACTGCTGGACTGATTTGAGCTCTGATTGGCCAATGGTGATAGGGGGACGATGGAAGACTTCCTGAGCTGCCAGTTGATAGAAAACTTCTGTCTTTAAGCTGACTTCCAGCCCAAAGAGCTCAGCAGCGTCTGTAAAGAAGGATGTTAAATGCTGCAGAGCTGCTTCTGTGTGAGCGACGAGGGCGGCAGCGTCAGCCTGAAGCAGCTCCCGGACAAGATGGTTTAAGGTCTTAGTGTGGACCTTCAGTCACCTTAGGTTGAACAGGCTTCCATCAATACAATATCGAATGTAGATACCGTCTTCTTCATCGAGATCTGCTGTGGCCCTTTGGAGCATCATACTGAAAGAAAGGATAATATGGAAGTTACAAATGCACTTCTGAATCAAAATATTACTGCTGAGGTACTGAGCACCAGCTGGGGCTAGTTCTCATCTCCCTTCTGCTGGCTTTTTCTAGCATAAATGTGGAGAATTCATGGAATTTTAAATAGACCTAACAGTTCCAAGTGAGATTGGAATCAGTAGCACTGCTATCAGTCATTTTTCCCTTTATATCCCAAAACAGGATATTTTGATTGAATAAAGATTTAGGTATGATAGACTTTCCACAAAAACCCAATGTGTACTATTTAAATATGTTTGTATATTTATGAGATCATAATGCATCTCTACACTGTTGTCAGAGTTTGAAGAAAATAAAAATTTTGTTCAATTTCAGTTGATTTAGAATGAATATAAATGTACTTCAGTTAGTGTTAAAGTTTTATAAACAAGTAAACCCAACTTGGTATCATTTCTCAAACCCTTTAAAAGACATTTTAAAAACCAGTGAGCCTCCTTTCAAATTAAATAAACTGTTGCTTAGGTGAGTAGTAACAACAACCAATTATACCATGAAAGAGAAAGTTATGACAATTTTGGCCCTTGTCACACAAGCAGATTTTTTAGTAATTTTAAAATGGAGAAGATTAGGGAATTTTTTTTCACAAAGTGCCTTCCTGAGGGTGGAGAATGCTTGGTGAGGGTGGTGATTGTGGAGGTAGAGGATGTACAAGCTGATAGTGCATATCTATGAGTGACATATCCATGGTGGAATCCACGTTGGTTGCCTCTGGCTGTCAGACACCCAAAGAGGAAGGCAACCTTCTCCTTTGAAAGAATGAATTTTCCTGGAAGTGATTTGTTGGCACTGCTCTGTGAATGCCAGCAAATTGAAGGAGTTTGAATTTCTTTTGATTCTTAAATCTCTGCATCCATTTCAGGTAATTTCAGATGTGTAAGAGGAGTATCATCAGATTCTCTGTCCAAAAAAAAGTCTCTTCTGAGGAAGAAAAATATGGGCCTGTCCTGTTATTTCCTTTTACTACATGCTAAGATAGTCTGATAGATAGAAGCTTAGGAGATTCAAACAAAATAAACACTAGGAGGAATGTCCTTCTTGTTCTGAAAGTGCAGGAATACCATCTTCTCCACAGTTACAGGATTCATCTGTATCTGCGTGCAGGTATGTGTATATGAGGTTGTATTTGTTCATATTGCAAGCCACATTCAGTGAATAAATAAATCCAAGAACCAGATGCTATGAGATGGGCTATGGTGAAAGAAGGAAAAAAAAAAAAAAAAAGAAAAAACCAACCTAAACTGCCCCTAAAATAATTCATATTTCTGTTCTGTTTTCACAGATAATAATACAATACAGTCCTGCTGACCCCAGGTATTCTTAAATTCAATTAGTAAACTATGATTTTGCTGATTAGCAGAAGGTAATAGAATTAAGGAAGAAATATTTAATGCTAACAAATAAGAAAATTCTATCCTCTTGTTAAATAAGGTATATAAAACTTTTGTCACACTGTAAAAAGCTTTATCTAGGGAAGGTTGAGATTTTTTTACAAAATAGTCTTAATAGTCTTTTTATCAGGAAACGAACAAATGCTAGAAACCAAAAGTCTTTTCACAGGCTTCTATTAGTTTTAACAAATCTTTCATCATGAAGGTGTCACAAATCCAGAAGAGAATTATAGTCCATCAAAAGAGATAAAAAACCACTCTCCCCTGGTGCTCTGCCTGTCAAGGGACATTGAGCATGGGGGAAACAGGTCAGTCTTCCTACTCGAAAGTTATCAAAAATATTGACTTTTTCCCCAGCCAGATGAACACTCTACCCAAGAACTTGGTCTTTCGGAGGTCTTAGCTTCAGCTTAATTCAGAATGGGAAATTTGGGGAAAAAACAAACTTCCTAGTGAGTGAAATCCTGAGCATGGAAGTATTTTATGGATCTAATAAGCATTAATTACTGTCCAAAACAAAGTCTGAAATAGCAACTGAAGGGAATGGGCAGTCCAGAAATTTCTGCAACTGATCATCCATGGGTTAGTTTTGACTACAATTCCTAGTTTCTTTTTCAGAATACTGAAATGCTTTCAGCAAACATTATTTTTACTTTTGGTAGCTCTCTAATCAAGTGATGGCTCCTTCATGATATGAAAGCCTTATTTTTTCTTTACAGAAGTGTTTAAAAAATGGTAACAGGAAAAAATAATTCCTTTTATAGCTGGAAGGACTGCTCTCACTTTTTAAGCTCCTTTGGTTAAATATAAAGAATATTTAGATTTTTTAAACAACCTAATAGCTCTGTTTCAGTCTGCTCTGTTCAAAACAGTAAAAATATTTAAATAATAGGTCACTTGGTGTGGCAGACTACAAACTGATCTATCTGCTACAATTCAGAAGAGAAAGTCTGAAATTTGTTAGCCTACGACTACAGAGGAACACATAGAATACAACAGGAGGTAATTATTTCTCACTCTGCCTCGGCCGTTAAAAGCTAATTTTCACAGACCAATGACACTTCCCAGAACTTCCCTCAAAACCAAGGTATGACACAGTGTTTATTTTTATTATTATTGTTTCAAGACAAATAAAAACAACAGGATAAAAAAAAAGAAGATTTATGGGCTCTTTAGGAACATGCATTGCAAAAAACTGCCTTTGTGGAGAGATTACTACAAAAACTTAAGACAGAGAGAAGACCTGAGGAAATACGTCCCTTCTCCAAAGAAATTTGCTAAAGAGTCAGAAATGGATATCTGATGTCATAAGTTATACCTCTAGTTCCTTAAAAAAAAAAAAAAAAAAAAGTCATTCTCTTTCACAACCTTACCTCTTTGACTGCTAGACTTTTCAACCCAGTTTTCACTTCTACCTGTCAAATTCAATGTACTATGCTTAGCTATATCACATTTGCCAGACTAGACAATTACTCTCTATTTCTGATGTTTATGTCTTTTAGTTATCTCTTAATGTAGCTCAGTCTCTGCTCTGCTTTTTAACAGCAGTCTTAGTCAAAAGCACTTTTACGTAACAAACTACAATGTACAAAAACGTATCTGTCTTATTTGCTGTACATTTTTCCTACACAGGTAAAGTCACTGAGAGCCTTACAAAAACCTCTCATTTGAAATAAGTCTTTTCATTTGTTTTCTTGTGGGCCTTTTTCAATTTGGTTGAACTCTGGGTTTTTGTAATCATTTTCTTCATTTTATCTTCAATCACTTCTGTAATCTTTAAGTCTGTAAAACCTACAAGAATAAGTGAGAATTACTTTTTTAATTTTATGTTTGTTTTTCTCATGAAGTTAAGATGTCAGCCTGCTGACAGTTTGACAGTAGACCTAGAGCAGAAATGCCATCATTTGCCACTGACTAAGACAACTTCACAAGCTGGTGGAGTTGAGCTGCCTGGGGCTATTACAGGTTTTAGGCCTTTTTGAGATGTTTCTAGTTCTACAGCTCTCTGTTATGCTTTTGCTCCTAAAACAGAACTGAATTTTTAAGGTTTGGACTACTCCTTGAAAATTCTTTGTTTCTTTGTTTGACACCAGAAATCAGTATCAATATAGTCAAACTGCTCACAAAGTGTTCACAAAGCCCTGTTAGTGTTGCATTTCAAAAAGCTGCTATTTCTAGTGCAAAACAAGAGGATATTCCCATGATCTACTACAGGCTGAATATTTCCAGGTGACAGATGTAAACTCTTCAAATAACTTCTACAGTAGGCTGGAAAAAATATTTGGGGTTTGGAGAACCAGTATCTGTGTGGAAATAGCTGTTCCTAGCCCAAGAAGGAGCTTAGATGAAACTAAATTGATTTAGTTTCAACCTCAAATTTACTGATTTCTTTGTGTCTTGAAATCCACTGGATTTCCCGATGAAAGTGAAGTCACTTCACTGCAATCTTGCCTCCGACAAACTAAGACAGAGCAGACACCTGCAATTTCTTCCAGCAGATATATCTCCATGTGAAATGTACAAAGAAGATCTTTTAACAAGCTTATTCAATTACTACTCTTTTCTATTCATACAGGCAGAAAAGGAAAATTTCAGAAATTCTGAATTTTCCTTCTTTTCCTTCAGGAGTACATAGCAGCATATTCTGCATCAGCTACAACAACATTCTTGTGCTCACCAGTGAACATTCTGATGTTCTTTTCTTCCTTTTCAGTCAAGAAATACCATATTTCAAGGAAAAGTTTTGTGTGTGAAAGTGTGTGCTACACACTGCCAGATAGTACAGAAGGGTCATGGGTCAACTAGGCTCTTGGATAGGATATGACTGCCTACATTCTTCAAATCACTACTATCTCTGAGCACATGGCATATCTGGCCATTGCAGTCCCGTCAAATCACAAGATTACAAACTTATGGATGGGAAGTTGTAAAGCAGGAAGAAGTTATTTGCAACTGACAATCAACAGATTGTTTAGTAAATGCCATGCATTTGCAAATGCATTTTGTGCATTTCTCACTCTACAGCAGATCACAGCTGCATATATGCAGCATCTGAACACCTGAACACTTGCCACGTGTGAGCAATTGGTTATTTGAAAATTTGGCCCATTTGTTTATTCATTTCAAAAGCCACTCTTCAGGTGTTGGGGTAATGGAGAAGAGGAGATGGGAAGAAAAGAGGAACTTTAATAGAATCCGTAAAAGAAAGAGACATCATATTTCACAGGCATCATGAGATAGCATGAGGACAGTCATAGGCAGGTACAGATTCCCAGAGCGAAGGTAAAAGAATAAGCCCCCTGCTGGCACAGACCAGTACATGCCTTCATGTTGGGTTCACATCACTGGAAGCAGTGACAGCCTCTGCCTTACCACTGCCTGCTGCAGGTCTATCTCCTTTTCCCTACCATGTTCTCCTATGCCTACCAAAGAGTGTGAAAGAAATATATTAAGGACTGTATCTCAGTTCTTCCTCAAACACGAAATTATGCAGGAAATACCTGTTGAGTGCATTATTGTTTAGATGGACTAGGAGACAAAATACCTAACTACTAAATCCACACATCTTCCTGGGCATCACACTAAAGACTGCAATACTTCAGTGTAAAAGGGGTAAAACTGAAGAACTTATTCTTAGCACTGTGAACCATGACATACTTCAAGCTAAGACTTTTGTATTCCTTCATTAGACATGCTTGATGTTCTCAGAAATTCTCCTGTATACGTTATTTTCAAATGTCTTAAAAAGTGATGTTGACATCCACTGATCAAAGCAGACTGAAGAGTAAGAAGACTGAGGTACACAAAAGCAAAAGTATTCATTAAACTAACAAGCATCCTTTCCTAATATATCCTTAGGCAAATACTTTAATGTCTGTGCACTTCCCATCAATAAAACTCACGATACTTGGGTCCTTCCAGCCTCCCTTATTCTGTTCTATTTATTTAAATTGCAAACTCCTGACAGAAGTTATTACACCTTAAACTAAAGGCTTAAAACAACAGGTCTTTGTTTTAAACTAGACTTACTGCTTTCACACCGATTGTATAAGTAATTTTTTTTAAAAAATTCATCATGTTATTAATAAATTTCATTCCTCTTTTAGAGATTAACTTAAAATTGTTCTTTCACACAGAAGCTTTGGTGTGGCTATCCTGTTGCTTTGCAGGTTCTGGAGAGCACTCAGCTAATTAGGGCTGATTTACCCACAGCCTTCATGACAAGCAGAATTAAAGCTCCAAATCCAAAAACTTTCAGGCTCAAACCAGACCTTAGAACTCTGTTCATTTTCTCTATGTTTCCACCAGGGAAACAGAACTTGGGGTGTTAAGAGATGTTACCCTTCCTGGCAAGGCAGCCAAATATAATTTTTAGGCTAATGAGGCAATATAACACAGATAGTGTTAACAATGAATATGCAAATTAATTCATTCTGATTAATATCCCAGGCTGGTAAGTGCCTAAAATAAATAGCTACTCTCACACAAGAGTTGTGTTTAAACATGTTATGAATTCATAAATCTTGGTTTTGTTATTATGTTAGGTTTGAGACTCCTACTGCCAGGATCTTTGACTTCTGCTTATTTTCATAAATTATTTCATGTACTTTTTTTCTCACATGTTTCTGTTGTAAGGCACGAGTTTGTTGTTAATAATACAGTATTCAATAATGTAAAGTGAAACAAAACCATCAATGTCTTTTCTTGGAGTACCTGTGAATAAGAACAAGTTTAAAGCTTTTTATTTATTTTTTTTTTTTTAATACAGTCCAGTAAATTCCAAAACTAATATAAAAAAGTCTTGAGCAGCTGTTTTACTCCAAAGGAATAACTTTTTTAAAGAAACCACATAGACATCACAAAATTTAGAAAAAAAAAAAATTAAAAAGCTTTTCAAGATCCACAGATGTGACCTACAAAGAAAAGAGAACATCTTGGCATTTTGGACCATTGACAGAGCAAATCAATATATCTAGGTGAGAATTTTTGCCTTTGATGCACCATGTTTTTAAACATGAAGACTGTTTATATTGCAAGCTGCAGATGGAGACAGAGGGATCAAAGCTCTTCAAAAACTGATCATTATTTCCAGGTATTTTTTCTTTTCTTGTTATGGTTGATTAACTTGTGTGTTATTAGTATTTCCTTCCTTAGTTTGTTGTTTTCTTATTCTGGGGCACAAGCTGTCTGCTACTAACGTAAATTTGTTTGGGTTTGTCGCTTAAAAGTTACTTTCTTTTAGAAATTTTTGCTTTCCCTAGGCATGTTTGAGTCTGAGGCTGAAGATGAATATGGCTGTGTTAAAAAGAGAATGTAAGGACTCAAGAACAGCTGTGGACTTCATACCTGTAATATAACTACAAAAGTAATGTCTCGGAAATAGAAAAGACTGACACTAAGCAGCTGAAAGAACATGATTCACAGAAAGATGAGAGAAGGAAGTAGTGAAAATTGAAGAGCAGAAGAGGGAAATGAGGCAAAACCATGAGATTCCAAGGGGGGGAGGGGGGGGGAAGCAACAAAGGGAAGAATTAGTAATCAGCAACTCATTGGAAAAGAGAAACACAACTGCAACTTTACACTGTTTTATGGTTTCTGTTTCCAAACTAGTTAGTAAATGTTTTTCATCTTAAAATAAACCTGGTAACTTCCTTCTCTTTTTTTCTCCACAGTAAAAAAAGAAATGTTTCATTTACAGGTTGAAAATTATGAAAAATGAGTACTGAGAGTTATATATATTTACCATTTTTTCTAATTTGGGAGGTGAATTCCAGTCATCCACATTGCCCAAGCACTGACTCACATACTTATTATTTCCGAAGAGAGCCAAGAGGAACAGCTGAACGCTGGCCAGGGCTACTTGATCTTCTGACAGCCTCTAGTGCTTCCCTGACATTCCCCTTTGGTCCGCTCTCCCAGAAACAATACAGGTATCATTGGTCCGTTCAGACACTGGGCAAATTTTAGGCTACGCTTAGTTATCAGATCATAAGTAGAGAGGACTCAGACATATTCTATCTGAAATTATAGATTATATGAGTTTCCTTGCCCCCAGCCCACTTTGTGTTGTTGCAAAACATAAAATGAAAATTATTTTTGCATGGTGATTTGCCACTGAGAGCTGCCTGATGTTAAGGAATGTTACATAGCTTTCATGAACCACTAGTAGTCAAGACCTCCATTAGGGCCTTTTCTACTGGGAAAAAAAAGGATGAGTCAGGCAGGCAAGAATGGTCAGTGCGCTCCAAGGGTCGTCTTAGTTTGGTCAATGGAAGGAAAAGAGTAGTAGGGAGAAAACATGAAAAGCAAGGTTCAGGAAGCTATGGAAAGACTGCATTGTTTTTCCACATGAATAGCGTGATATTTTACCTCTTCAATAATCCTTATGGAAGGTCCAGTTGATGGCAGTTGTGATTCAGTACAGAAGGTACAGGAGTATAAAATTGTACATGCAAACCATTTTTATTATACTCATTAGCTATACACATGCCTTACAGCAAAGGAGTATGGAAGAGCACAGGGATAAAAACAAGCAGTTTCTGTGGAAATTATACTGGAAATCTATAGACTCACTACTCTAATTCATAGAAATATTGGTTGTAAACCTCCATGCATTCTGACTAAACAGTGTGTTAGGCTAATCTGGAGAGAGAATGGGAATTTCCATGAGAAAGAGCAATTCACCTTTTAATTTATTATTTTCTATACTCCTTCAATTTACTTTCTTTGTGAGAAACAGTGCCAAACTTTTCAATTTCCCCATGCAGACATATTTCCAGTCACTAATATTTTTCATCACCAGTCCTGCAATTCCTGCTATTTCCTTTGCCAGGTGGAATAAAACATGGGCACAGTTGCAGGATAAATCTGTTAATGGAGTGAGGGCATAAACTATATCCATCTGATTATTTATAGCTATAACATCTAAGTAAATTAGAAAAATATTTCTGCAAATGAACCTCATAGCCCAAGCTGCAGATGAAAACACTTTGATTACCATTATTAACTGCACAGATTGTAGCACTTAAATTTAAAGTTAACCTCTACCAATTGTCTAAACCAGCTACATAAAATACCATTTATATGGACTTGAAAGCAAGGCTGAACTAAACAGTCAGCACATGGTCTTGTGAACAGGGGTAACAGAACTCAATTAATTTTTAAATGGAAGGAAATTATAATTACTACACTTGCAATACCTTGTCATAGTATTGACTGTTCTCTAGAGCTATGGGAAGTTTGCTATCCTTTCATAATCTTGAGACAATGGATTCGGTGGCAGGTTTTTAACTTTTCTTCTGAGAAATGTGGCATAGTATAAGGTAAGAAAGAGCTGGAAGAAGCTGGAATCACTGCCTATCCACAGTACCCTTGGCTTGTCGCTGCATATATTCATTATTAGAATGAATATTTCCTTAACAAAATTTAGTGCTTAAAGTTGGCAAACCAGCAACATTTAATTTTTTTCTTCTTTCTTGTTTTTAGGTATTGGTTCTCCTTGTTAATATCACCAAGCAAAACATTCTCCTCCCACCAGCTACTTGAAAATGGATGAATATACTGTCTTCTATATAATTATATATTTTTACCCAAAATCTGTAAAGTGTCTCTGAAAGAAAACACTATGTTATTCAAAGATTTTTTTTTTGTGAATAAAATTGTGTGTTTTACATTACACAGAGAAGGCTAGAAAATACTTGTCATGATTTAGACATATAGGACTGCAAATGCCCTGATACAGAGAATGTGTTTTGCAAACAAGAGCTATTAAAATTTTGGGTTTGTATCTTTATAAAGTTTTTTTGCATATCATTACTGTGCATGGAATGCTCTGGCAAACTGCACTAGCAATATGATTTGTAGTCCCAGAGAAATTGCTCAAGCAGGCTTACAGACAGCGACAAACACTAGGAACAAATATCATTATCCAACATTCTGGTCCCAAATGGAGCTCATAGATCTTGAAGTGGCAGGTTTCTACTGTATGAGTCAAGAGTCACATGACAGAGGACAGTTAAACATCAGAAGCATTAAACACTAATTGCTGACACTGTGCATTTGTAAACAAATCACAGCAATCAATATTCCTGTTTAAAATCCTTTTCGCTTGTACTTACAAGTTTTGCAGATCTTTCTGCAATTATGTTCAGTGACCTCATATGTATTTACTGTATGTTAAAGGTATGTGTAAGAAGCAAGTATATCCTTCCAAATGTGAAAAATGTTGTTCGTACTGTTAAATCTTACCACCCTAGAGCAAGTATATTTGCTTTGCAAACTTTGAGATGGGTTTATAGGAATTAATGTACCCCTAATGCTTCATCTCTGGCTGCAGATCAACTTTTCCCAAGAATAAATTTAAAGAGATGACCTATGGGCTTCCTGCTTTACGCTATCAGAGTAACCCTGATAGCTGAGTAGGGATCCTGGATCCAGGATTTTCTAATAAATATCTAAAATGTCTTTTGATTAAGGCTAAAGAACTTTTGCTAAGGTAATTGCTACATCTTCCTGGTAGCCAACTCACATAAACCAAAGTGGGGCATTTGGTAACCCTTGATTTGCATGGCAAACAAGCTATTATGCATGACTGCATACTGACATTACTAGCTGTTCCATGTGCTCACATCTCCAAGCCAAATATTAGCATCTGCATTTGGCCACAGTGGAGTTGTCTATAGCCAAATAGTCAGCTATTGCAGGACAATGTCATAATTTGCAATTTAACAGAAGCTTAATCAAATGTCAGGCAACCACATATCTGATTAAAAGTCAAGCAGAGATAAGTAACTGAAACCTTTGGAAGAGGTATTCATGACCTTTCCTTTTTACAGAGTGCCCCTAACCCATTCGGACTTAAAAGTAACCAAGCAGGTCCTGGTATTCAATTAATATGACTGACATCACAGCCTCCCATCAGATTACAGGCTGGATCAGAGCACAAATATATAACATGGACCTCTAAAATATTATTTCTTTAAACACACCATCATTTTCTAAGAACTCTAAATCTTTCACTGCCATCTATAGAAGCACAATGATGTCCAAGTTCTTTACTGAAAGGAGACTACACATTCTGAAAAAAAATCATCTAAATCACCGACCATGTGCAACTGGGCTTAAAAATGTAAATACATGCGTCTCTCACATATTGAACATGACGCAAAACTTCGAGTCTCATTGAAACCATCATTGACCTTCCCTTTCTTAGTATTTTAATCGACTCTCCCACGAATAGTACTGCTTATCTCTCTCAAACATGCCACTTCTGCTCTCTACAGGATTGACCTTCACTATCTTCAAACCATATTACTCCAAAAAGTGTCAAGTTAACTTGGGATGAGACTGAACTTTAACTGAATGGAAATCTATTTTAATACTTTGCATCTGATGCCAGTAAAAGCACTCAATATCTCAAGAACCTGGGACATGGACCCTCAGAATCTAAATGTACATTGAATCATTACACAGACACAAGAAAGTCATGAGAGGCCTGCAGTTGAAGACCTTATAGTGTTGCCTCTGGGAACTTGATTTTAAAGTCAGGAAGATTCTCATGTCTTTTCACAGTGTTTTTGCCATGGCCTACTTCATCAAGAGAAAAGAATTACAAAGAATTACAGCTTACAAGAACAGTCATTGGACTAATTCTTTGATGTGGATGCCTAAGGTATGGCAAAAAATTTTATTCCACACATGAATACTACTAACCAAATCCCTAACTAGCTAAGTGGTATTAACCTAGATCAATTAACAATAAGAAACAAACGTTAGATTACCACAGTAGGAGATGAGAGCCCTTTAAAGCTCGTAAGGATGTATAAAAGAATAGTTCTAGTATCCTGGGTTTTTGCATTATAGATCCAGGACTGATGGAAGGAAAAGCTAAAATTTAATCAGAGAAAGCCTACAGAAAAAGTTGTAGAATATACACATAATCATGTTCTACAGATCCTTAAAATGCATGCAATATTGTACTGGGATGAAGTTGGGATGTTATTTTTGGTCTGTGTTTGGCCCTAGCCACCTGCAGAAGTTTATAGTTTTTCCTGTCAAGTCCTCTGATAAAGCAGTGAACTTGGCCTTGGAGGGAGAGCTTCTGTGTAAACTGTTTTAATTGGTCTGTTGTGATTGGTCAATGACTCGTCAAGGGCATTTGGAGGATAAAGTGAAGACTACGTGATGAAGGCTCTCCCCCAGCCTCAATTGGGAAAGACCCCCTTCAACTCACTGCACCTGCGTGAGGGGATTTCCAAGGTGCTCACACATGTACAGGAGGGGTGCACTTACATAACCGAGGGGGTGGGATTGAGAACCCCTGACGGGGCGGTACTGGCCACACCTCCCCGGGGCAGGTGCTCTCAATGAACTTTATAAAGACAGACACATTTTCCTTTGTGGTCGAGCTGGCTCTTCACGATGGACCAAGTTGCTTTTAGCGGGGACGACTGCTTGAAGTGGGAGCCTGCCACCCCTTCGGAACACGCAGCTGCCGCGGAGAGACTTCATTACTGGTTAGGATGGGTAAGATTATCTTATAGGTGACACCTGGGTGAGTATGGGGTGTCGAGCCTTCTTTCTAGGGTCTTTTGTGCACTTTTTCCTCCTCCCCAATCCTTTTTCCTCAGGTGCCTGTTTTTCCCCTTTTCCCTGTTTGCCACCTTTCATAATAAATAGCTATTTAGCCAACTAGCAACGATGTTTGGTCTTTTCACGCTCCAGAATCCCTCAAACCTGTTTTTTTCCCTGATATAGTCTTCCCCTCCCCGTTACAAATGTATATAACCATATGTACAGCCTCTCGGTTAGAGAAAATCTGAGTGTAGTACGGAATGTTGTACTGATCTTTGCCCACATGTCAATGTCTGGTTTTCCCATCAAAGTACAGTTAATTTACCAAAATCTTGATTTTGGGAAAGGATTTACATTTCACCTAGATCCATCATCAATCAGTGTACTACTGCAGGATGACAAAGCATTTCAAAGGAAGGTTGTGTTGTATACTAGGCTGATTATAATCACAGTCCAATTCCCAAAATAAAAGTGACTGAAAAGCTATTGAAATTTATTTTTAAACATAACTTGTAAGATATTAACAATAAATAACATCCTACAAGCAATGAGCTATCTACACTTAATTCCATCAGATGTGATTGATGGACCTCTCCTCTGGGCTGGATGGGAAGCCTGGTAGAGCTAGGTGTTACTCTCCTGGCTCATTACAGAACCCTCTTCCACCATTAAAAATGCACGTAGAACATTGATACATAGAACATTCAGTGCAATGAAAATATATCTTATTTATCACTGCTTCTACCAAATACATAATGTCCTAGTTAGAACAGCTGGGACCGATTCATCGCTGGATGGGTGTAGCCCAAAACTGTATTCTATAGACTTCCATGCCATTTCCCAGAAACTGTTGTCAGTAGAGGCCTGCGAGGTGAGGGGATGTTCCTGTTCTCATGCCCTTTTATGAAATTCCCCACTCTGAGGGAAGGACTGAGCATCCTTTTATGGAATTGCCCTCTCTGAGGGAGGGACTTAGCATTCCTGCCTGAGCTGGAGAATATATAAACCTGGAGTTTCAGAACTTTTCCACCACTCGTGGGATCCAGAGGAGGACTGCAGCTCACCACTCTCAGCCGGACTGAGACCACCACCCTCAACTGAACTGCAATCACCACTGTTGACCGGACTGCAGCAGCTCTCCCACCAGCAGGTTTTTCCCCTCTCCCTTTGCTTTGGACCCGGGGGGGGCCCAGGGAGCACCGCTTAGTTTGTGCCCCAGGGTGCTGGGTTGTACATTTGGGCTTTGTGGGTTAGGGCCGATTGCTTGTCTATGTGGTCGTACTTATTGTATTATTTTATTAAATTGTTATTCTGACTTGTAATCTCTCTTTTGAATTGGGTTGGTTTCCCCTACTGGTTAACTTTTAAACCAGCACACATAGTTATGACATTGGGGCATTCAACTATAGCAATATTAGACAGTCATTTAGTTCAACCTAAGATACTGAGAATAATGCACAATTCAGTTGCTAACCTCCACATAGACAGGGAAACTTGCATTTAAAATAAGATGTTACATGTTCTGATTATTTTAATGAGTGGGAGGGCAGGAAAGATATTGGACTCCCTTTTGATTTGGGAAAAGCTTTTTTCTCTTTAAAATAATGTGTTCATAATAGAGGTGGGGCTTCATGTTATTTATTACTCAAGTTGCCCATCATTTTCTCTTTATAGGCACCAGTATTTAGCTTCTGGTAATTTTTCAAGCCTGTGAGCATTTGAGCTGAACTTTTCATGCTGAGTACCTGTCTAAGAGAGAAACTAATTGTTTTTCTGTTTTTTATGTTTAAACAGAGTACACGTGTCTGTTTTGAAATAGCTTTTCAAGGGAAAAAAACCCCAGAAAACAGTTTTTCCACAGTGCAAAGGCACAAATACTCAAGGGGTTGACTCTGAAAAACTTCAGTACCCTTGTGTTTTGTAGCAAGATCTTTGAATTTGACTTGTGTCTACCATCCATGTCAGTGATGTGCTGATTCTATAAAAAAACCCAGAAACTTTGGCTGGACAGGGCCTCCAAAGGTCATGTACTTCAATCCCTTGTTCAGAGAAGGGCCAGACACTCCGCTACAAGCAGCCTTGTCCAGCTGAGTTGCAACTATTTTATGATAAGCATCAGAAAATGTGGAGGGCAAAAAAATTAAAAGAAAGAATTGAAATGTGATGTTTCCAAATCTTTAACTGTTGTTGTGCTACTCTGAAAAGCCATGTGGAACAGTTACTCTGTATGACAAAAGAGTAAGAACATAGAGACCGTGGATCATTTATGGCAAGGCAAAAAAATGACAGATTTAAATTGCACAAAAAGGGGGAATTTACTAATATTAAAAATTCAAACCCTGGAAGAAAACTGTGTGAGAATGTTATAGAATAACCATTGGAAAGGGGGAGAGGCTGCTAGAATCATAGAGTCATAGAATGATTTAGGAAAACACCTCTAAGGTCTTCAAGTTGAATCATTAACCTAACACTTCCATGTGAAACCACTAAACCATGTCCCCAAGTGCCACATCTACACCTCTTTCAAATATCTCCCAGGATGGTGACTCAAGCGCTTCCCTGGTCATCCTGTACCAATGCTTTACAACACCTTTTGTGAAGAAATTTTTTTGTTAGCAACAAGTTAGACAAATATCTACCACCAATAGTGGTGAATGAACTACAATGTCCTTTTAAGATCTTTTGTAACCCTGTATTCTTTATGAAATCACAATTAAGGTTGTTCTGTACTATTTATAATTTGCTAGTTCTGAGAAACTTATTTCAGGTATTCTTTCAAAATGTTTTCTGTCCTCATGGACATCATTAGGGGTTTTCTGAAAGTATATAAATTATAACCTGGTCAAGTTATAGATTGTAAAAATTCAGGAAAACTGAAGACCTAATGGAGCTCAAATCGCATTTATAATATTAGCTTCAGGTTTCAAGTGCGGAAAATAATTTGATTGATAATAGATTGTAAGCAGTATAGATCGCAGTTGGAGGACAAAAACTGCAATTATTAGTGTCGCTTTAAAGACTCTGTAAAGATGTAACCCTTTGGAATGAGAATGAAAGAGACTATGATTGTAAAATATATCACTAAGACCAATACCAAGGTGAAAGAGGCAAGCCCACCCAGAGAATGTAACAGCATATGTATCTATTCATTCCAAGAACCTAGGTGTTTTGGCTAGACGACTACCACACAAGTTAAAACAGCAAGAGATTTTTCCAAGCACTGAAATAAGAGAACCTGTTTGTTCAGAAATACAGGTTTCTTATTGAAAAATGCAGTTCCTGTTTGCTGCATAATGATGTGGATAACTACAGCACTTTTTATTAGCTTAGGGAAGACATACTGATTTTTATGTTTTCTACTTTAAGCAGGGTTACTCAGCTACTCTGCACATTGGAGTCATTTACCTGTTCAGCATGAACTGTTGAGAGCCTGTGAGGAACTGCATGCCTCCTCTCATTCTTTCTGTCTCCTTCTCTCTCACTCTCTTGCTCTCCCCCATGTTTTATCCCCTTCTATTTCTGAAGCAATTGTGTAAGCAGAGATGCACATATCTGTATGTGACTGAAATCCTTCTTACACCGGAAATAATCATAACAATAAGAAAATTTAAGTTCCAGTTAGTTGTTATCATAAGAGGAAAGCTTTGCCTCAAGACTGATTTTCAGGATCTGATTTTTTCTGTTATGAAGAATTTGCACAGTTGGAAGGACCAGAGTCATGCTGTGACAAGTATATCAGTCCCTTCACAATGTATGGGTGGATTGTTCACAGAATCAGCAATTCAGGGCTGGGGAACTTAGAACAGAACAACTCACAAAAGCACATGCAGAAGTGAAAAGTCACCTAAACAGGTACGTATGAAAGGCTAGAGGCCATCTGTGTTCCACTTTTGTGTAGACAGATGATTTCAGTGAAGAAATATTCTATCATCATTTTGGCTCTTGAGCCTAATTCCACCAATCCATCCCACTGAATGAATACAGCATCAAGACTTAAATAAAATAACAAATTTTTTGACAGGAAAAGAGTGAGATAACGATGGAAGAGAACATATGCTATAACTTTTGAAAGGAAATGTTGTTTTGATCAGTTTAGCGATCACTTGTTAGTCACTTCAGTTATATTCCTTCTTTCTTAACTTTGGAAACTAAAGCTGACCCACATCATAGGCCTTAACAAGAAGTTATCCACCTAGAGCAAACTACCAGTACTTCTATGGGCACTTTAAATATTTCTGGAAGATTAACTTTCAGCTGACATTACTATCTTCTACTTTAAAGACTACACCAAATTATATGGAGCAAAAAACTGTCTTAAGCTCTTCATTTTTGCCATAAATACAATGTATTACTCAGTCAGTGTCCACGCCTTCTGAAAATACTGCAGCACAGCTTTGGGAGTGGGGATTTGGAGCAAGTTTCCTGGGTTTGAGGGTGTTTTATTTCTTTGTTAGTCTGTTTACTGTCTCTTTACATACAGTTTTACTAGATAGCTGATGCAGTGATGTACTATGTCTGGCTGAGATGGAGTTAACTTTCTTCATAGCAGCCCATATTTTGTCGTGTTTTGGATTTGTGAATAAAAGTGTTGATAACATACCAAAGGTTTAGTTTGCACAGGGATAAGTCTTTCTCTGACCAAGTTGGTTACTCCAACCCCACAGTGAGCAGGCCAGAGATGAGTAAGACTTTGGGAAGAGACACTACCAGAACAGTTGACTTAAACTGACCAAAGAGGTATTTGTCATCATTTAATGTCATGCCCAGCAATAAAAACTGTGGATTTATCTTCTCCAAAGTAGTCATTGCTCAGAGAACATCTGAGTATTGATCTTGCTTCTGGGACATGATAAATGATTGCCTTTGCATGACTTTTCTCCTCTCCTTCTTTCATTTATTATGGGTTTCGTGAATGAAGATTTGGGAAAGGCTCTATCCACATTTGTTACAAGCACGCTGGTGGCTAATAAGGTCAATGCAAGATAGATATGTCTGATTGCAAAAGGCACAACAGAAAGACTCCTTAGGTGGTATATTCTGCAAGGCACGGTACTTTCTGCATTGTCTTTTCTCCTCAAGAGTGATCCTGCGTGTGTTCTCAAAGGAAGTAGCAGCATTATAGATGGTGTGTCTCCAGGTCTCCCAATTTGAGGCCAGAATAAACCAGTTATGTCAATCAATATGGCCAAGGCTGAGATGTTGTTTCAAGCAGTCCTTGTATCTTTTCTTCGGGGCTCCTCTCATGCAGCAGCCAGTGGCAAGCTCACCATAAAGCACGATCTTAGGGAGGCGGTGGTCCTTCATCCTGGAGACATGTCCTGCCCAGCACAGCTGTGTTCTCAGCAACATGGCCTCAATACTTGTGATTGCTGCTTGTTCTAGAACAGATGTATTGGTCACATAATCTGACCAGTGGATGTTTAGGATTGTACGAAGGCAGCATTGATGGAAGCATTCTAGGAGACTCAGGTGGTGGTGGTAGATGACCCATGATTCAGAACCATATGAAAGAGTAGACAGCACAATGACTCTGTAAAGACTGATCTTTGTACTTTTCTTCAGGTGTTTATTTCGCCATACTCTTTTACAGAGTTTTCCGAAAGCACTATATGCCTTTGCTAACCTGTTGTTGGCTGCCCCCAGCACGGGAAAGGTGAGGGGGAGCCTCGCTGGTGTGGCTTTGTGCCCTCGTGGGAGAGGAGAGAGGAAGCCTCGCAGCACACAGAGGTTTGCCGGCCTAGTTTGGGGGAGGGGAAGGGTGCCGGGCGGGCTGTGGGGGGGCCATGGGGGTCCTTCGGACGGGTGGGCAGGTGGGAGGGCAGGTGGGGCAGCCCTGCATGAAGTTCATTTATTAAACTGTCTTTATATTAACCTGGGAGTTGTTTTTCACATTCAGACTTCTGATTTTTTTTCCCATCCAACTGGAGAAGGGATTGAGCAAGCAGCTGGGTGGGTGCCTAATTTCTGACCAGGGCAAACATACCACAAGTGATATTCAAGGAATGTTAGTGTTTTTGAAAAGGTGTGGATTGCATCTGTTACACGGAGATCAGTATCTATTACGTTACCTGTTTCTCTCTTATCCCTTATGTATAGGTTGACAGTAGTACATCTTAGCCTATAGACTCCATGGAAGAAAAATAGTTTTCTTGCTTCTATAGAACTGTACAAAATGCTGTTTGAAGTTATAACTGGACAACTCAATAATAAAAATAATTGACCTTTAACAAACATTGCTCAAGAACTCTGCTTTCCCCAACAGAGGTCTAATGAGCTAGAAATCTGTGGGTTTTCCTCTACAGGACAGAACATCTTCATGTGGCTCAATAGGCCACATGGGCCTATTCCTGTTAAAGCTGAAATTCCAAATTTCAAATTTCTCACCTTCAGAAAGTAATTGATCCTGATGTGCTTAAAATTTTCTGATTACTGTGTGAGAGAGTGGGACAATGTGTTCCATTTTGATGTGTAAATCACTCTTCCTAGTACAGCTGGGTTCTGTATAAAACTATCTATAATATGACCAAAAGCACTGCTAAGAAAGCTTTTACCTGAATTTAGCTTAGGATGTGAGAATGAGAACCTGAAAGCTGTAGTGAATAGAATTCAAACAGTGACAAAATGATGGTAAATAAAAAGGAACAGCTGCCACTATTTAGAACTCTAAGAGCACAATTACGAGGAACAAGATTGCTTTTTAAAACTGTCAATTTTAGCAGGGTAGAAAGTAATGTTTGTTCTAGTTCATTTTGGAGTTTTTCATAACTAATAAATGTCTTGGCCATAAAAATTACTATTAAAACTGAACAGCTAACAGCCTGACTATCAAACAATAAAGCTACTTAAAAAGTTATTTATCAACATAAATGATTTTGCATAACCGACACATTTTTATGCAGAAAATGATGAAGTAATATGCCACTGATTTTTATAATGTAATACCCTGTAACTAATGATTTTTTTGAAAAATCATTTCACATTTCTAACATTTTTATGAGGGAGCTAATGATTTTATATGACAAATGGTTATGCAAAATAGAATGATTTTGTGCAGTTAATGGCTTCATACGACTAATGAGTGAATACCACTCCTACAATTTTAGTGCACATTACTATCATAGTGATCATTCATCCTAAAGATATTTTATGCCTTTTGTAAAATTTATTGTGTGCTAGTCTTTTGTAAGATGTATTTCCATATGGCTCCCGTGGTTTTCTGCATACTAATGAATTTCCAATATGGTTATCACATATTAAAGAGTATACCATGACAGGCATTATAAAACCAATTTCTTTTTACATTGATTTTATATTGATAGTCCTCTTCATTCACCTTACTGAGTTTTTTTAATTAATTTAAAGTTCTGATCTAGCCCTCTGCTTGTGATGTCTTTAGTATGTCATTTTCTGTTCATTTGAGTTTTGCTAAGTTAATTTTCATCTGGCATAAAAATTATAAAACCTCCTCCTCTAGCTCAAAGAATACTAATAGAATACAAGTACATGCCATGGTGCAAACACTTTTCTGTAGCTTACAAGATTTATATTCCTTCAATGTTTAGAAACCAGTAAATATGCTCCAAAATTCAACACCTATAGTGAGAAGATATTTTGCAAGACATTTGACAGTTAAACACGTGAATAACAAATGCAAAGGCATGTCACTTTATTTTAGCATCATAGAAAAAGCAGAGGAAGTGTGGGAATCCACCCATCGTTACTTTGGAGGCTCTTTAGTTTAACCAGCCAGCATGCAGGAAATATTATACTCTCACCCTGTTGCCAGAAAGAAGCATAAAGGAACTGGTTCCTCTATGACAGCTGTCAGCAAACTTATTCTGAGATACAACAATCCACTGTAATCTTGGTGGACTTTTATCACCCTCTTGGTGGTGGCCTGAGCAGAAGAGCAAAGGAGTCAGGCTTAAATGACTTCACCACCAGTCCTGGTTTTTTACTAAATCCTCAGTACCACCAAGCAAGTAAATCTGGAGCCTTTCCCACCTGATACTAACTTTCTGACTGTCTTGCCTTACCTTCTTGTCTCTGTTTCCAGTTTCCCCTGCACTTTAATAAATGTTTGATTGAACTGACCGGTATTAAATCTTCTGCAGCTTTCCTATAAGAAAATATGTCAAATGAAGACAACAACTTAAATGACTGATTAGCACAGATTTGCCATGTTTCAGACTGAATGAAAAAGCCATGCTTTTTACCTGTGATACTGCAGCAGTAAAATTTAGAAAGTCACTGTGAAAGACAGAAGCTAATTTTTCAATACTCATACTTGCAGTAAAATGGGTTGTATGAACTGTGTTTTACAAGTTACACATCCATCCTTGAAAGTACACAAGTGAAAATAATTTTCTCTGATTTTTAATAAGTATTTTTTTATGAAGAGTTGTTTCACTAACAAATCACACAAGAAACAAGTAACTCAGTCTACTGCTCTAAATGCCTTTGACAGTCACCTACCCAAAAGTCAGCCACTGCTAACGCCACAATGAGTTTTAATTACCAGCATAATTTAAGTCTATTCCCTTGCATGAAAATGAGATAAGCATAAAAAGAAGTTCCAGGTTTATTTAGGTGTTGGGTTTCATATATATATATAGTATAGTATTTTATTACCTCTAATAAAGTGTGCTTCATTCTACAATGCAGATGGCTGAAAATTATTCATTGTGAAATTTCCTTCTCTGGAAAAATCTTTTCCTTCTGAAGGCCTCATATGATATGACTCCATGGAAGATGCCTATGTAAGACAGATGTATGCAGCTCAGAGGAAATACACAGAACACTGCAGAATCAAAGGAGGAAGCTTTACCTGTGAGAATCCTTCTTTTCATTTACATTATATCCCTTTGCACATTTATGCACCTTTACTTATGCACCCTGTACCAAATAAACGGGCAGATGTGCATATATAAATCTATGGTGATCTGCTCTTGTGAAAGCTCTCAACAGCATATTTTAACAATTATATGTTATTTGTTACTCTATCTTGTACTGAAGGAAAAATACTGATGCATCTGATCAAATTTATCAGTCTTGTTTTAATGTAAATTAACTTTAGCAACTCAAGTATGCTTTTTAAACAATCTACACATTTCATAACAGTGGAAGCCACATTTTTGTTGAATTAATTATGAACCTATTATCATAGAATCATAGAATGGTTTGATTGAAAGGGACCTAAAAGATCACCTCATTCCAACCCCTCTACCATGGGCAAGGATGCCAGCCACTAAATTCAGGTTACTCAGGGGCCCATCCAACCTGGACTTGAACACTTCCAAGGATGAGGCATCCACAATTTCCCAGGGAAATCTGTTCCAGTGCCTCACCACCCTCACAGTAAAGAATATTTTCCTAATATCTAATCTAAATCTCTCCTCTTTTAGTTTGAAATGAATCCCCTTTGTCCTATCTCTATCTGCTCATGATAAAAGCCACTCTTCCTCTTTTTTATAAGACCCCTGTAAGTACAAATAAGTTTCCCTGGAGTCTTCTCCATGCTGAACAAGTCCAGCTCTTTCTGCCTGTCTTTACAGAAGAGATGCTCCTGCCCTCTGATAATCTTTGTTGCTCTCTCTGGACTCACTCCAGCAGGTCCACATTCTTCTCACATTGGGAACTCCATATCTGGATGCAGCACTCCAGCTGGAGGCTCACCAGAGAGCAGAATAGAGTGGGAGAATCATCTCCCTCGACATGCTGGCCACTCCTCTTTTGATGCAGTCCAGGATACAATTGTCTTTCTGGGTTGCAAGCACACATTGTTGTCTCATGTCCAGCTTTTCATCTACCAGAATCCCAAAATATTCCTCCATAGGACTGCTCGCAATGAGTTCTCCCAGCCTGTATCTATGTTTGGGATTACCCTGACCCGGGTGCAGCACCTTGCACTTGGACTTGTTGGACTTCATTAGGTTGTTATAGGGCCACTATTAGATTTGGGAAACTACAGAAATTACATACCATGAGGTAGACTAGTCCAGAGGTAACAAGAAGCATGTATTATGCCTTACAGAGTTTTTTACTTCCTTGCAGTGTTATGCTCCCAGCTTTTGACAATCAGGGCATGGTCTCAGAAATCAGTTATTCACTTGTGTTCATTGATTACTTTTGTTCATTCGTTGGACCTTATACGTTTTGGGGGTTTTTTTGACCTAACAAATACCTCTGACACAAGATAGATGTTTAAACTTTGTTGTTTAATCCTATTGTGTCTTGTTGGTGGTGGGCGTGTCCTGCTGGTGAAAAGCCAACTTCTTGTGGACTGATCAGAGGAACAGACAGGACAAACCTTTTGGACTTACCAAAACAAAAGACAGATGTTTCTTTATTACATGAAATTATGGGATTGCCATGATACTTTTCAGTGATGATAAATCATGAAGTTTTAGATCTCCCTATAAATATTAATTGCCACTTAATTTCAGCTGATATGATTATAATGGATCAAAGTTTGACATATGTGGATATCTGGCTACATAAAGAGAAAATAGTAAGTGAGATGTAGTATTAGAAATGTGTTTAAATTATCCCTCCTGTTTTACTGTAACTGCCAGATAACAATGGCTTGAATATTAAAAAGGCCCTTTGGGGGGCCACAAGGGATTACCTACAAAAGGAAATCACACCATCTGCGCGTCCTCAACCTGATCAACATGCAACAAGTTGGGACTTTGTTTCACCACTGGTAGGGCATCACCCAGGCCTCCTCAGGTATATAGGGCTGGAATATACATGCAGAAACCAAAGAAACAAAGATATTATAAAAAATTGGCTCTTTAAAGAACCATCCCAGAAAGCAATTTTTTTCTCCTCTTTCAGAGTTAAGTAGAAGGGTTTTTGGTAAAATTATAAATGCTCTGCAAAGTCATGCTTTGTTCAGCTGGATCACACATTGACATATCTATATAAACACTGCCCTTCTTATCTTTTTGCTCAGGTTGTTATATTCCTCAGTTTGGGCTAATATGTCTTTCTAGCCCAAATTGTCATTCACAAAATAATATAAAGTTAGCCCACTATCACTGTTTAATTTGCAGCTTTACTTGCACATGTCTGTATTTTTTGTTTGGAGACCATGCACTATCCTAGAAGTTTTCACTTCTTGACTGGAAATATTTATGCACTGTCATAACTTTTCATGCCATATATTAAATGCTGTTGTTGTCTCATCCTGTATAAAAAGTTGTAAAGATCCAATAAACCTGTGGTTTACAAGAAGATAAATGCCATAAAGAATGGAAATTTTAATCTCAATCTTGGAATCTGAAGCACAAAGCTCTTGCATTTAATACACATATTTATAACACACAGATTTAATCGATTGCAATTTTCTTGGCCTTTAAAATTTTCATAGTCTTATCATTACAGCAGGGTGAAATCAATATTCTTATTAGGAAAAAATACCATTGACGTCAATTTCCAGTGATTAGTTCTTTTGAGATATTCTGAATTTATTATTGACAGTGTTGATCTATCTAGACCCAAATCCCACTTCCGGCAAAGGTAAACCTACGGATGCCATTAAGAAAACATTTAAGGACAAATCAAGTACAGTGAGCCATAGAAATGAAGAGACATGGGAGAATATTCCCTTTTACTCCAGTGTGAGTTAATTCCAGGACAGTAGCTTAAAAACAAAGTAAGAGCTATGGGGCAAAGAAGAAAATGAAACTCTGAGTGCTGCCGTCACAGGACCAGTTGACCTTGAGTAAGGTGAATGTCAAAAAACAATTTTGAAAATGTCTTGAGTGCTTTCAATGGCTTTAATTGCATTGGTATAAACTGTTTCTCAAATAGTATGTTCTTGTGACTAATAATACCATTTGTCAATTTTTAAAATCCTACCTTAACTGAAGCAGGAGAAAACAGATGCTGAATCCTTTCTTCCTTTTTTTTTTCTTCTTAGACTCTAACATAGGAAATAGAGAGAAGTCTGACTCAGAAGAGAGAATACGTCTGGCAGATTTAATGTGGACAGCTGAAATGGCTGCAAGCGTCTCAATTCTCAGTGCTAGTAGTAGATATATTGCTCTGAATGCATGGCTGTTTTCTTGGTCTGTTTGCCTCAGAACTCACCTTCTACACTGCCTTCTCCACTCCCCTGTGTTCACTCTGAGCCAACTGATTCAAGACCCTAAATACCATCATAAACTGAAAAAGGGAAAGACTGATGATGCGTTGAAAGTGGAGGGAGAAAGGTAGGTTTTACTATCAATGAAATGCTTTTCTATTCATCCCACCATTGCAAAACAACCAGTGATTAACCAGCTTTCAGGCAGTGCCTCAGACTGCCACCAAAAATCTCTGTATTTTCCAAAAGTACAATTATATGCAAATATTGTTGTCAAGTGCTGCTGGAGACAAAGATATGCAGTAAGCTCCTTTGTAGGCGTTATTTTTGTTCTTCCTGACAGTTTTCATTATCCTACAAGTCATTAGCCTACTGTCAGAATATAAGAAAAAACAATAATTAAAATGGAAAATGTTATGCAAAATGAATTGTCAAATATATCTTGGAACAAACACTGTATAAAGGTTTCTTTATGATCAACTGTACGCATATTTTATTCTTGCTCACAAATACATCTTCCACTATAAATCATGCTGAATCAATTGAATCTGAATATAAAGTTCTTTATTTCACTCAATCTTTTATTATCTATAAACATACTGCCTTCTGCATGTCTCTCATTCTACAGATTTTTTGCATGTCTAGTTGACACTTCCTGTACATTCTTGACTTTTAATACTGTGATCTCTTATTTTCATAAAATCATAGAAGACCAAGATGGAAGGGACCTCTAGGATCATCTGATTAGGATCATCTGATCCAACCTTTTTTGGTCTTGACAAGATGGCCTGGAACCCTGTCTTTCTGGATCTTAAAAGTATCCAACACTGGGAAATTGACTGCTTCTCTGGGCAGATTATTTCAATGCCTACTTGTTCTCATTGTAAGAATGTTTTCTTTTGTGTCCAATGGAATCAGCCCAGAAGTAACTTGTACCCATTATCCCATATCTTTTCCATGTGACTTCCCATGAAAAAGACATCTCCATCTTCTTTGCAGCCAAACTTTGAATGGTGATAATGTTCTCTGCAAGCCTTCTTTTCTCTTTGCGGAACAAACCCAGTTTTCTCCGCCTTTCTTTATGTGACAGGTTTCCCAGTCCTTGGGTCATCCTTCTCCAGCCTATGTACATATTTTTTGTACAGTGGTGACCAAAACAGAAGACAATTTTTCAGCTGTGGCCTGACAAGCACTGAGTAAAGTGGGATAATGACATATTTATCTCTGTTGGTGATGCTGTTGTGGATGCGACCCAGCAGCCTCTTGGTTCCCTTTGCCACAGCAGTGCACTGCTCACTCACACTGACATGCTTGTCCACCAGGACCTCCTGTTGCTCTCCAGCTGGGTAGATCCCAGCCTGTGCTGCACTCCTTTATTATGTTTTTCCAGGTGCATGATCTTACACTTGTCCTTTTGAACGTCTACTCTTCCCGCCAATCTAGGCCTTCCTGCAGGATGAATCTCACATCTGAAGTGTCTACTTCCCCATTAGGTTGGGTATCACCGACAAACTTTTTCAGGGTACACTTGATCACATCATCCAAATTATTTATTAAGATATTAAACAACGCTGGGCCTCATATCAGTCGCTGGGGGACCCCACATGTGACAGGCTGACAGCTTAAAAGGACATCCTTACCCCTCCACACTGGGTGCCAGCTGTCAGCCAGCTCCCCACCCACCTCAAAGACCACATTTTGTTAATCTTCTACAAACAGGTTCATGATTGCTTGCAAACCATTCATACTTAGTAAAACATATGGCAAAAGGGTTTTTTGCATCTAGATTTTTATTATTTACCCAACAGTCTTTTAATTTCATTTTCACTGTACTACCTGAAAAAAAAGGCCAATTGGTTTTCCCTGATTGTTATACTCTTATGGCTTTTACTTAATGTTTTTGTAGGCAAAGCTCACTTCATATATCCATATAATTTCATTTACTGTAATCCCTCCTGTAAGTTTCTGACATGTTTTTGTTGTCCCGAAGATATCCGTCCTCACAGTTCCGGGGGGAGTGCTTTTGGTCCACTGCCAGATGATCAAAAGTTTCACCTCCATTACCTTTGTAAATATTGAATGCAGGCTGCACAAATTCGATAATTTTTCCTAGGAATGTAATAATCCTGCATCAGTTTCCTCTAGTACATCAGAATTAGCTATTCTGCACTTTTATGCGTGAATGTATTACAAATCTCTTGAATGTATCTCTATTCACATATGAGTACAGATGGTTTGAGAAGTGAGAATATATTTTCCTATTTGGGAGTTTGTTATGTTTAGAGAGATGCAACTCCTACCCTGAATGCTACAGATATAAAGGGACTCCAAGCATGGGATATCAATGTGCAAGAAGGGAGGGAGTACAAACTAATGAGGCACCACACAGGAGTGCTTTATTCCCTCACGGCCTTTTGTTTCCTGGGTAAGAAACCAACTGTATGCAAAGGTAGGCTACTTCTTGCCCCATTATTCATGAATGTGGAGTGCACAGTGCCCATCCAATAGCAAACACTGCACACCAGTCAGTCCCCACTTGCCCTGGAGGTGCCTGCCATCAGTGCTCTGGGCAGGCAGGGGCCCTGGCTGGACCAGTGGATGGGTGTCTGTAAAATCCTGGTGTACTCTGCTACTCACTTAAAACAGCAGTAAGTAATTCACTGTGCATTTTGGCAAGTGTTCATAGACGGGAGAGAGAAAGGTTTTATTTTTCAGAAAGAAATCACCCTTAGGAGGTAAGCATGTGCTGATACTACAAATATATTGAAAAGGTATAGATTTGATTTTATGTCTACAGAGGACATACACAGAAGCATACAGAAGTAAAGGAACTTTCAAAGATCAGGTAATGTCTTGCTACATAGAAAGGAAAATGGCTGCAGTGTCACTGTCAGCTGGGAAATTTAATTTTCCTGAACAATATCATCATCTACACAGTACTAAAAACCACTAGAAGATATAATAACATTTATGAAGGAAAAAAAAAGTGATAGATATGTAGTGATTATTAGTAAAACAACATATGAAAATAGCTATCCCACATGTGGTATTTTACCTCCTGCAGTTTTTTTAGCTTTCAATTTTGACTATAGTGTGATATTAAAAATTCTCCACTGCAGCTGTGTCCAGTGAAGGAGGCTAACTCAAAACCTTCTCCTTTTAACAAATGGATAGCATTAAGATCCATATCTGACACCTGGTACTAAAGCAGCTAATGCAGTGGTTTGAAATAGTTCTCTGATTGATTATGTCCTGAAATTTCAAAGCCCTTTATCAGAAATGGCAGAGCAGCAGGTGCAATGACATAGATAGATAGATAAATACATAGATAGATATGTATCTATAGATAGATAGATAGATAGATAGATAGATAGATAGACAGGGATTGTTGCAGGCCATGAGCAGTCTGATAACATGAAGAACACTGAGTAGTATATGAAGCTGTAATTTTTCCAAGTCCAATATTTTCTGGAAAGATTTGAAGTCATGTATGTATTACATATGCTGTATTTATATTAAGTTGGTTTATAAATGTGAAAAATTGAAACATTTATTTAGAATATTCTCTTGCAAAAATGTAGTTTTTTAGATCAAAACCGTGCACATATAAGTGAGAAGTAAGCTATAAAGACAATGGTAATAGATTTCACCAGAGCTGACAGCTACTTTACGTAATGGAGGCCTTACAAATGAATGCTTAATAATGTAGAAGTAAAATATTTTTTAATAGTGATAGCAACTAAATTACTACTTGGGAGCTCCTCCCAGGATAAGCATGATTAATAGGATTATAATATTACCTCCTCATGTTCTTTTTTCACTTTTTCTCCCCAATTTTCTTTCTGATGGTTCTTTCAACAGACATTATTATAAAATTAGAGTACCACATCACTCTATGCTGCATAAGGAAACAGGGAGCTGCAAACTCTGTTTGAGATAAAACTGGTTTGGAAAAGTTTCACGAAAATGTGTTTTTCATTGGAAAACACTGTTTAACTTCTTGCAAGTTCTTTGAACTTCAAATTTATTCAGTCATCTTTTAGAGTACAGTCTCAAAGTGCTTGTAGAGGCTTTACCTGATACTCTCAAACAACAAAGCTCCAATTTTAATTTTTAATAAAACCTGGAAAATTCTATGAACAAAACTATTATTCTGTACTGGAATGATTTTATTTTAATTAATAAATACCAATATTTCATGTACTGAATTAGGATTCAGTATAGGAATATTTTTCAAAACTTTTAAATTTTGATGGACTGAGAATGTGCACCGTTCCTATCTCAACATGTAATCTTTAAAGAATCATTTTTGTCAGGTTAACCTATAAGTCTGCTCTGAGTAGCTCCTACAGGAGTCAGGTTGCCAGTAGATCTCTTTCAGAAACTGCCTTTAAGATTTCACAATTTATCTGTCAAAGTAGAAAAAGGACAGGAAAGATAAAAGAGAGAAAGAAAGAATAATTCTCACAGCTAAAATAAGATTCAAATGATGTGCTGGTTTAGGTTGGGGTAGAGTTAATTTTCTTCACAGTGAAGAGAAGAGAGTATGAGACTGTGTTTTGGATTTGTGCTGAACAATTGTTGATAATGTAGGCATATTTCTGTTATTGTTGAGTGTGGCTTACACAGAGCCAAAGCCTTTCCTGCTTTTCATACTGCCACATTGGTGAGGACACTGGGGCTGCATGGACGCAGCTGGGACATGTGACCCAAACTGACCAAAGGGATATTCCAGACCATATGACATCATGCTCAGTATATAAAGTGGGGACAAGAAGGAGGAAATGGGAACATTTGCAGAGATACCATTTATCTTCTCTAGTAACCATGACGTGTGATAAGGTCCTGCTGTCCTGGAGATGTCTGAACACCTGTCTGCCCATGGAAAGCTGTGAATTAATTCCTTGTTTTTCTTTGCTTGTGTGTGCGGCTTTTGTTTTACCTATTAAACTGTCTTTATCTCAATCCACAAGTTTTCTGGCTTTTACCCTCCAATTCTCTCCCCAGTCTTGCTCTCACAGGTGGGGTAGTGTGAGTGAGCTGCGGCATGGTGCTAGGTTAATGGCTGGGATAAAACCACAACAAATGGGTAAAATTTTATTAAATTGTTGCCCATGGAGCTAGTCCATCTAGCAATGCCCAGCATCACATTTATAAGCTGATTAGGAGTTCTTAAACATATGGAACATAGTTTTTGTGTGTCTTTTAAAAGTGTAACTCTAAGAAACCAGAGGACTCTAAATGAAAATTTTATAAACTTTACCTTATATTTCCTCTTAGAATAGCAGATCCCTCATGAAGGCATTGACAGGCACATCTCAAACTTGAATTTAATTAATTCCCTCAAGTAATGAGAACAAACTGCTTTCCTCAGTTGCTTGAACTGAAAGTGCATTTTTCATTACAAAGTATGAATACACCTCCCAAGATAAATATCAGGATGATATCAGGAAAAAATAGCAAATTAAAGATTTTTGAGGTCAGCAAATGAAGAGTTGGTTTATCGTCTTATATGCAATAGATCTACTTCTGTCTACCTCTTTTACAACACTATTAGTGTGGGGAATTACAGAGAGTAAGATGTGGTCAGAACAGAAAAGGAGCAGACAAGGCATGGAAGCAGCAAAAGGTGCTAAAAAATAACATAGAGATGTCAAATGGAAAAAAATAAATACGGAAAAGCATTAGTTTTAGCTGGCTGCATATCTAAACCAGCAGTTGCATTGGCAGACATTTTGTGTAGGTTGGCCATGAAGACAATAATTCAACAGCATTGTGAAACTGGTGAACAAGTTTCTATGAGAGCACACAGATCAGATTTGGCTTTTTGCAGCCTGTCAGAGTGACTTGGGAATTCAGGTCTAGAAAGCTCTGCAAAATAAAACAAACACAGATGAAAAATGGATCACCTTCCAACTGGTAGACTCTATGTGCATTATGTCTGCTCTTGCAATTTGTATAATTAAATTTGGCTACAGGTATTTTAACTCAAAAATTTTAAATCCTACTCTTGATTTTGAAACATATTGTCTGACCCAAGTTAACCTTAAGAAATAGAGCAGCCCCACTAGAAGTTATAGAATCACAGAATTGTTTGGGTTGGAAAGGACATTAAACATTACCTAGTTTCAACTCCTCTGTCATGGACAGGGACATCTCCCACTAAACCAAGTTGCTCAAGGCCCCATCCAGCCCGGACTAAGCAATGCCAGGGATGGGGCATCCACAACATCTCTGGGCAAAATATAGCAAAATACTAAGTAGTCTGTTGACATAAAAGACCTTAAGCAACTTTCTGTGAAACGTTGCTGAAAATACCTCTGACAGAACTCAACAAGAGGTGACTAGCACATCTGATCCATTTAAATCTTGTGTCTGAACAATAAGTGTGGTAAAACTCAGCCTTTATGAATTGGTACAATTCCCCATGAAATTCTGACTCTTTAGCCTTTTCACAGAATCATAGAACAACCCTCAACAGATCTCTTTTATGGGAGCCTAGATGGGATTATTTAGCACCCTCTCCAATGGCATTCTGAAAACCACTCCTCTGTCACATGTCTGGGGAGGTTGTTCCAGTGAATGATTGTTCTCACTGTAAAAATATCTTTCCTTATATCAAGATAAAACCTCTCACAGTACAACTGGTACCCACTGACCCTTGTCTTCTCTCTGTGGCTCCTTGTCAAGAAAGAGCATCCATCCTCTTTGTAGACACCCTTTCAGTACTGGAACCCTGTAATGAGGTTCCCCGTGAGACTTCTCATGGTCACATGGTTCTTACCTGCAACACGAGATAAAGGCTATTAAAATTCTTTACATGTATACATTGACTATACTATATATAATATGCAGATATAATGTTGTGTACTTATATTTACTAAAACAACACAGAAAAGTAGCAAGAAAATTTCTTTCATTAACTTTTCCTTAGAAAACTACTGTGTGTTTGTTTGTGTACTGACATACAATAACACTGAGAAAGCATTGCAAATAACCCCATATAACCTCTATACCAAAAAAATATCTGATTTGAACTGTGACTCAGCTTCCATGTTGGGGGACATGAATAATTTGGGTGAAATGCACAGGCTATGTTAAATAGCAACGTGGGTTATCATAGCTGTCCTTTACAGCATTAAGACAGATGCACCTCAAGTTCTTTACAGGATACCTATTGATGGGGTGCCAGAAATACAGACTATTTTGTATGAAACTTGCTGCACTTTCAATAGATATATTTATTCAGAATCAGTTAGTGTCCAAAATCTAGGTGAATTGCTCTCGTTTGTGGGAGGCAACAATTCCCAGGCTCCATTTTCTACTCCGAGACTGTTTGGTTGGTCTGGCTTGGTCAAGGGCAAATCACCTGAAAATCTCTTGATTTGAATTGCCCATCTGTGCAAACGTAGATGATAAAACTAGTCTGTCCCATAGAATGACAGGAGACATAATTAGCTAACATTTGCACAGTCATCTGAAAGGTCTTTCTGCCTAAGTGTGGTGCTTGCCAGCATGTCCAAAGAGAGAACATTGCTCAATTAGAGAACATTATTCAATATAAAGGAACAGAAATATACAGAAGTTTAAAAAGTTCTGAAAGTTTGTAAGAAAAGGGTCTGACATTCTCAAAAGCAAAGATAGGAAAAAATACTTTACAGGTCAGGTTGCATTACACAAGTGTGAGAATCAATCAGAGAAATCTCACTCAAATGCACTAAGGAAAGAGGTGGATGGGCTTCTAAACACAGGGGGAGAAAAAAGTTTATTGTTTAATGGAAATGCCAATCTAACGAGCTGAATCTTGGTAGAACAGCAGTTCTTCAAAGTCCTAAATGTAAAAAAAATTAATTGAATGCATTTCTGGATTACACTAAAAAGGACCATTTAGTCACTAATTATCAAAACAAAGTTTGGCTAAAAAAGCACTTCTTTTTGCATCAGGCCACATCTTATCTGCACAGAAAATGCTTTAAAACACTTAAAAAACAAGGCAAAGCATGAAGTGTTAAATGGGACCTAGGTCTGAATTCCAATAGGGAGGACCCAGTGGCAAGTTAATGAAAGGAATTTTACCTTCAGATGAGATGAGCCCCTGAATATCTCAAGATCAGAAGCTCAAATTACCACCTTATGTGATAGCAAACAACAACATATAAATATCAGTTTTAAAGGATCAGTTTAATAGTGGCAGTTACAAAAGCAACAGTGCAGAATACTTATTTCTCCACCAACCATCACTTAAATTCATGTATAAAATGTTTTAAGGCTCGAATAAGGATCTAGTGGCATGCTATCCAGACTAGCCTTGTGAAAAATGATGAATTTCATTTCTAGTGCAGGAAATTTATCAGTTCTACACACAAAGAACATCTTACTGGCATTGAATCTCACATCTGAAAAGGCATTTTGGAAAATAAATCAAAAATAAACCAACACCTTTTGGCTTGAATGTGTTCCCTAGCATCATATGGGCACTACAAAAGCTTATATCCTTACTGTTTTTTTATGGTCCAATTACAAATATTTTAGTGCTTCTGCATCTCAGCACTGCAACAAAGCCAAAGTGAAAATCTATCCCTTAGCTCTCTGTGAGATAGCTATTCAAAAGCTAGGGTATACTTATTTTCATACTCTTACTTTCTTCCTTCCCCAGATCAGTGAAGCAGCAAATAGACGGGGGAAAAAAAGGCTCTTTCCAAACAGCATCAGATCAGTGGTGCAAGAAATAGCAAACAACTCCCTGCAGGAGCATATGCATTCTTAGCAAATTCTACTGGTAAATGATAATCAGCCAGTTAATTATATTTAATTACTCTCTGCATCAAAACAATAAATAATGAGAGAGACTAGTGCTGCTTGTTTGAGATTATAACTTGAGATAAATGTGAGAAACACATGAAAAAGAATAAATATGAACTCAGTTCTTCAAAGTTGCATTTAAATAAATAAATAAACAAAAGGCTGTGTGTATATTGCATCAATTTTGGCCAAAATAGATCTACAGAGCCAGAAATTTCAGAGCAAAAAAAATACCATTTTTTTCTGAGAAAATTGCTGTCAATGAATCTTCATAATGAAGATGTTGCATGTAAAACTTTTAGACATGAATATTTAAGGGAGGGGATATATTTTGTAACAAAGATGAAAAAATGAGAAATGTAGAAGAGAGAATGACTTAAGAAAAGGATGGAAGTAGGTCAAAGATGACAGTTTTTAGATTCCCAGGAGGAAATACAGAAGTACCAGCAGGGATTCACTTTAAAATTTATTAGTCAAAACACTTGTAAATGGACTGCAGAGGGCAACTTTGAGTAGAGAAAGAGTTGACTTAGGTTGTGCACTATAGCTGGTCTATACCAGTTTAACAATCAGTAGAAAGCATGAATAAGCCCCACAGAACATGAATTGTTTAATTTATTGCAACATTCTCCTTGGTTTCTTTGAATGAAATTTATAAGTTAATTTATTTTTTAGTGCTTTTGTTTCAGATTCCATAGCGACAGTGGATTTTCCTTCTGGTTGCTCTTGCAGCTGACAATTCGGCAACTGCAGAAAATTTCTTTTCAAATCGGATAATTACTCCTATTTGCAAATTCTGTATTGTTTTACATATACTTTATTGTCTTGTATGAATAAGTATATGTATATATACACTTTAAAATGCATGTTATTTTTCATTATTTAGTAAAACATTGCGTCTTTGAATGAGGGTCCCTTCAAGTTAAGTCAAAGTCAAGAGAAAAACCAGATAAAATCTCAGAAAAAACAACCAGTTATGTTGCTAATCAATCTGTATGCGTAGGAACTGATGGAAGAGTCTATGAAAAGCACTTTCAAAGATCAATATTCAAGAGTATTTTGAGAAGAGAGAAGAAGGCAGAAACGGTTGTTACTGGATATACTTAAACTTCCTCAAAGCTAAAGATAAAGCTTCGGCCAAAATTCTTTGACAGAAAAGATTAGGTAGAAAAATTTGACTTTTGTAAGGAAAATTACGCCAGATTGAGAAAGAAAAATGGATAAAAATCCTATTGTGGTTTAGTGGCAAAATGAATAGAAAAAAAACCCAAACAAAAGAGTATGGGGAGGGGAGGGAAAATGTTCAACAGAAAGGGTACATTGGGAAGAAGAGATTGGTAATCAATCAGCTGGACATTTCAATGTGCGTGCAGTTGGCAGAGAAACTTGAGGGAGTTAGAGGAACCCTGGCTGGCATGATTAAAAATAAAAATTTTCTAAAAAAACAATATGAAAAACAAAGAACAAAAGCCCATTGTGCAGCCTTATTAGAAGACAGAGAGTGTAACTGCTAATGTGATGTCAGTTTTTTTCACAACTTTATTCAGAAGGTTGTCATACTCTCACAGGTTTGGATGAAAAGTTTTCAGTGTAAAAATAACAAAAGAGAACGTCTTTATATATCCAGCAGGTCCAAGTAACATGAGCCAATGGACTTTTAAGAGATGACAAAGGAGATGTCCAAGTCACTGATATTAAATCTGTCAAGTTGTTGTTTGTTTTTTTCCACGGTTCCACCAGCAACACAGAGGTTTAGTTTGCCAGTTAAGTCACAGGTGTTATGCCTCTGCTACATTACATGCAGTAGGTTACAAGTGTCTTGGTTTAAAAGAATATTTATAATATGGAAGCACATTTATTTCTTTCACAAACATATAAAGTGATCTTAGTAAGTTATTGGAAAAACATAGGAAAAAATTCAAGAGGTAGATGGAGCCAGGTAAGTTCTCATTTTAAACTGGACTTGTATTTTTAACAGCAAAAATGAATTATCATTGTAACAGATTACTAAGTGCAGGTATGGGTTTTCCATCTTTTTTTCTTGTGATCAGGATCAAGATCTTTAGAAAGAGATACTTCAGTCACGCTTAACTCTGTGCAAACGTAACTGGATCCACAGCAGAGGGAATACAAAGTCTGTGATTTAATGAGGACTTTTGTCCCTAAAATATACAAAACAGGAAATCCCTGAAAGCTAAATTTTTCTTCAAAATTTAAAGCAAATTTGAAACTATTTACTTCAAAATAGTTTCAAATTACAGATTGATAGAGTTACATGCTATTGGCTCAAACAGGAATAATTTAAAAACATCAAACCAGTATCAGAATTAATGTTCTGATTTTAGTAAAGCATTAAAATCTCATAGCATGTGAACCCCACAGCGAGGGTACTTACAATCATGCAAATTTATGCAGTGTTCACAAAGGAGGAGGAACAATGATCCCTGCTTATGGACTGGGCCTCTCAGTTAAGCACTGGGCTTCCAGCTGGTGCATCTCATACAGGCACACACTGGGGAGCCCAGAAAAATCACATCCCCTCTCTCACTTACAAGAATGGAGCATACACCCCTCTGTGCACCTATACCTTCTTCCTAACCTGAACCATGAAAATAGTGTGGGACTATCGTTGGCACTGACTTTGTATGTTTTTGCATCAATTATGCTCTAAGTGTCTATGAAATAGCAGGGTTAGAGGTGTTATTTCACTACCCAAATGTATAGGGTATCATCAAATTCAGAATCCAGCTTCTGTCTTGCAGTGGTTGCCATTGTTTCTATCCAGCTGTTTTCACCAAGAATGATCCCTAAATGATACCTAAGGGCACTAGGTGAGGTAGGAAAAAAGTAAGATCTTAACCAGACTCAGTAAGAGATAAGATGCCACATTTTCCTTTTTGCATTTGAATCACCTTCACAATCTATATGTAGAAGATGTCTTTTTCTTCTTCCCTGAACTCTACTGCACAAGATGAGGATGAATAATGTGAATTGCCTTGTAATCTGATCTACCAGTGTGAGGGACCAAAAGAAACAGAAAAAACAATTTTGAAAGGAGTGGTGCAAGAAAGATACCCCAGAATTGAAAAAATTTTGAGGAGACCATACCTTAATGTGTTCCTCTAACTCCAAATGAGATTTAAAAAGATATTGATGTAACAGTTCATTACCTTAAAATTTTTCTTATACTTCTTTTTATATTAATTTATTTCACAGTATTATATTATAACTAAGGGAAATACTATAGATCTGCACACAATGTGCTAAATTTACTATTACCCCTTAATTCTGTTCTGTTTTTATTTGTATCTACATAGGAATGTCCTGCTTGCTTTCCAAGCTTTAACTAGAATTAAAAACATTTCTTTACCTGAGTTCCTACATTTCTGTTAAAGTTCTTTATTTGAAGCCTGTAATATAATCTTGTTTTAGGTAGGTTCATAATACATCAGAAGACATATCTTTAATTAGGAAATCCAGTTTCTGGAGCATACATGGAGTCAGGAGTCAGTCAGAGCTATTCAGGACAGTATACATAGTTGTTTCTTGTTGAAAAAAACCCAGTTCTTCACTCTACCTACACATCCTAGTTTCTATAGTTCATGTTTGCTGGTTTCGTAAGTCAGTAGCCTCATACTTCAACACCACTTTTATACTTGTAGTTGCTCAGTAACAATAGCAGTTATCAACAAAGTTGTCTAACAGTGCTCAATTTGGTACACATTATATGCACCTGGTCCTAAAAACTAATTTTCCAAGTCAAGGTAATGAATGAATTTCCTAGCATAGTGACATTTATAAAACTAGGTTAGTGAAAGCTGCACTGTAAAAGCATTCAGTGGTGCAAATTTTGATAAACAGAAGACTTAAATCAAGTCCCAGCACAGTGTATAAAAGAACAAGTCCAAATTAATGGGACAAGTTCCCTCAATAAATGAGGTGTAATTCCATGGCTGATGGGCAGATGTTCATATATTCCACCTGCTGCATTGCCAAAAAAGTGAAATATTGATGTAGTAGAGTTTGACATAAATGTCAGTAATGCACAGCAAAGCCAAGATCCTGATCAGGAAACAGTTGTCTAAATCCCAGGGTTTCTGTAATTAAGCATTCTAAAATCAGAGAAAAATTATTAATCTCTAAATAGTTAGTTTTAAATCAAAGTTTATGTATGTAGAAAAGGGTTCTTCTCACAAATCACAGGCCTATATTCTTATAAGTTTACCTGCTTCTTTTTACTGCAAGCCTTAGACCCCTTTCGGTTCTCTTGTATGTACATATCTTTAACCACTCATAAAACTGAAAGCAAGATTGAGAACTATTATTCAAGTAAATAAACAGCCAGTGAAACCACAAAGTCAGAAGATTGGCTTAAATAATTCTCAAGCCTTTGGAGGCTCAAGCCTGAGACACAGCTACTTGTGCAGGGAAAAGTCCATGTTAATACTTTGTATTAAAGAAATCCAATATCAACATGGAACCACTCAACACTTAAAACAATGAGAAACAGAAAAAATCAAAAACAATCCAGTAGGAACTGTATTTCACCTACTGTCCAAGATCATAAACACATATGAATGCTAGTCACAATCTAGAAGGGTTCATTTTTACTCTCAAAGTTAAATGGATATTTTATTCCTGAGATAAAAAGTGCCCAAATCTCAGACATGAGACAAACACAAGAAACCTACATGCAAGTATGGATCATGCCCTTAGAAATGAATGAAAGTTGTTCGACAGCTGCCCATAATCAGAAATATAAAAGTAATTGAAAGCAGCAGAATAATTGATCCGACCCATCAAGTGACAGAGCCATCAGTCTCCTAATACCCACTCACTTTTACACTTTGAAAATCATTGAACAAATGTGAAGACCTTGATTCCTAGGTCTTAATAAAAACGCAGACTAGAACTTCTACTGGTTTCTAAAGCATCTAAATGACCAAAACCATCTTAAATCAGATCTAAAATGTTACATAATTGCATATCCTGTGTCTTCAGAATAAAAGTTGTTCCTGTATCATCTAGGTGAACAGCTGCTCACATATGCTTGGGTCAGGCAGGTGTGTGTCACTGGAACAAATGAAGTGAACTAGAATGATAACCTAAGTATCACGATTTGCCTTTTGACAAAGCTATTCTTTCCCTTTGTGCTGGATTGCCCTATTTAAGTTCACAGGAAACTTGCAACCTGTGCCAGTGCAGTACCAGAATGCCATCAAAGCCACTGGTAGACCATAAGCAAATTACCACAACCTGCTTCTTTGGAGAGAGAGCCCTCAGCTTCTGGTTATCCCTCACATTTTAGCTATTGGTGTGTTCAGCCACTTCATTTTTATTGTTATTCTAAATCTCAGTCTTTGAAAATTACATTTATAGTTTTATTTCTTTTTTCTATTAGAATAATTTTCACTCTCTGTGGTCAGAATGGTCATTATTAACTCTGCACAGCGCTCATACCTTGGCTAAGAGGTTTTGGATTGGCATTTTTTTTTTCCATTCTATGCTCCCTAGCAACTTATTGCAGGTTAACTTTAAAGGTATAGCCAGCCAAAAAGACTGTAAATTAAGAGTTTGCTAAATCTCATAGAGAAACATCATAGCAGGCAAGTAACTGAACAAAGAGCTCTAGCTATGGTCTCTGACGGTCCCCCAGCTCCTCTCTACCTGTTCATTTCAGTCTTGCTTTCAGCAGGAAGCAACTCAAGACTCTGAAACCTCATTGTCTAATGACGCACTTGAGCAATGGTAGTTTCTGAATGTAGCAGGAACAAGTTTCTTAAGAGCTTAATGGTTGGAATATGCTCCAAATATTCACTTTTTTTCCTGTTACTCTTATATGAGAAAAGCACACTCATCAAATTCATAACTCCAGGTCCTCCGATGCTGCCAGAGACAGCAATTTGACTCTGTGGTAGTCCAAGGTTTCATCTCTACATATGTTAACATCCATCATGCATAAGCCAGTTGTAGCACAGCATTTTTTTCAGGTTCACTGCACCGTCCAAAGTACACACATCAAATTCCTTTCATTTCATACAGGAAAGAGCATAGGGATAGCTGTCCTATTAATCTTGTTACAGCTCTATTATTTTCTGGTGCTCCAATTTATAAGGAAATTAGATGACCATTACAATATATTGATAGCAAGACACATACACACTTCCATATGTATTCTTGGGAATAAACATTTTGCAGTAGGTTGTGAAATAAAACCTGAATGCAAAAACATGTCAGTTTTGGGACAAAGAGAGTTACAATTCCACAATAAAGCTGCATAACTAGACATTTGATTAGATACTGCTGGGCCTCTGTGGTAGAACTTCGGCAAACTACAGAGCAAGGCTCCCACCTTCTGGCTTCAAAGCCCTTTAGATTCTTTGTAATATTAAAGGAAGGTCATTAGGATGCACACCTAAGTATCAGGAGAGCAGTTTCTTACACATCAGACTAGTGCCCCTCTCATAAGGCTAACAGCTATTTCTAGGTTCCTGTCCTGTGGAATTCTGGGGGGAAATAGAGATCCTACACTCTCATTTTCACTAGAATGCAAAGCTGTACTAGATTATATAAGCTCAACAACATTTACTAGCTCAAGAGTAGCTGGAAAGCTACAATACTACAATATTGTAGCTACAAGGCTATAATATTTTCCATCTGGAAATATAATTGCATTCAAAATGAAGATGCAACTGGCGCAGATCAACAAAAAACAATGCTTCCCCAAAATATGACTCAAACTTAAACTAGATCTGTTGCAAGTCTGTCTATCTCTCCAATACCACAAACACTAGAGATGTGCTACGGCTCAAATGCAGAAAAAGAAGGAAAAACACAAGAGTATTTATTGAATCTCATCAACATAGAGTTTAAATTCTGTCAGAGTCCTCCTCTAAAAAAAACTAGATTATATTATTTCATCCTTAGTTACATCTTTTTTTTAAGATGGATTGTAAAGATCTAAATTCCTTTCCTCCCCTGTAGGTTGAGAATCTCAGCTGCTGTAAACTGGCATCAGCTTTAGCAAAGTTGTGCCAGCCTTTACAGCTGAAAATCAGATTTGTAATTTCCATGATTCCGAGTCACAGTGCTTTACAGTTTTGCCTGAAAGGCATAATAGAAGCTTCAGCAACCGGTAAAGTCAGCCACTGTGTTATGCGTGGAAGTCACAACTCAGTTATTCGTGCAACAGGGAATGTGAAAGATGAGGTCAAAGAGTTCCCAGCACACTTGTCAGCAGAGAAAGCTCCATTGTTTGAAGGAAAGGGCAGCTATTGAACTCCATTGTACCAGGCTTTTCTCCTAAACAGCAAACCCTGTGAGGGAAAGGAACTTGAAACAACTGCACTTGCCAGCAGGAATAGCAGCAGTAGTAGGAGGTTTTCCTATATAGACCATATAAAGTTGTGAGGAAAAAACAGTAGTCACAACAGATTGAAAAAAATATTGTGTATTTTCTCTGTTCTTTAGGATACAGATTTCTATTTACACTAGATTTGACCTTATGAATGTTTTCAGTTGCCTGGGAGCAAAAAGACCCATGTTACTTGAGCAGACAAACCATTAATAAGACTATGTTGAAATGAAAAATTAACTCAGTAGCTGGCTCCTTGGCACTAACAACTGATATAACTTGTTGCTAGCAGTAAAAGCAAAGCAAGGTAAAAATATTACTGACGTACTTCACCGAAATACATTTTAAAAGTTTTTAAAGTTGTCTCCCAGATCTTATGTAGATGTGATCAAATATAACTTGTGAACTCCAAAATGGGAATAAATCTTTTCTACATTTTTAGGTGCTAGTGAGAATAAAAGATTTGCATAAACACAAAACAAGTAAACAACTATTAAAATAATCTGTATCCGATCCTTTCCATTTTCAGAAGCCAAGTACTACTGTGATTGCCTAACATAGATAAGAGTCAGTAAGCCAAGCTAAGAAGAATGAGAAGTGACCTGCCAAGAATCTTTATCAAATTACGTGTCACAGTAGAAAGATAAAACTATACGGTTGTCAACGCTTACAGTTTCATCTTTAATCTTGAAATATATTACTGGAGCAGAACAAGACTGATCCACTAACTAGGCTACTTTCGGGAAACTCTGGCACTGGACCACTGGTACTGTAGGACATGTAGCATGAGTGAAAGCCAGATCCCTTCTTGTGTGTGTTATCTTCTGTTTTACAGTCTCACGACTGATAGGCTAGAAGTAGGCTTTGCAATGCCTCTGAATATACTTTTAAAATAAAATGTTATCAGAAAATGAAAAAATAATTTAAAAATCCTGACTTTGACATTGCACAGTCTATTTCATCTGTTTTTACCAAATTTTTAGGAAAAAAAAATCTCCATACAGAGAAACCACTGTTCATCTTCACAGTACTCAGTTAAGCTGTCTCTGTCCATCTGCAGCACTACATTAACTTGTTCTTCTCTTCCCCATTCCCACTTTTATCCTTCCAGCACTTCTTGTCCTCTCTAAGTCCTTGGTACTTTTCCACTGCTCCAAATTTCAGTCATCTGCAGATATATAGAGCAACCTGGTCTGATGTGTAGACACCCTCTCTGGTAATAAATACCACTGTACTGCCTAGATTATTTGATGAGGTATTTTAGCTATCACCCATTCCAAACAAAATATTGTTGATAAACAGATCTGTCAGTTACTCGCTTCTCATCCTATCCTATAACTTTAGAAAGAACTGGGTAGAAACGTGCAAAAGAGCAGGGCAATTGACTGTCATGCATATTTCCCTGCAAAATACAGAAATTTCCAACATTTTCTGTAGTGATACTGTAGCTGAATTCTTCATACATTATTTTTAAGGAACAAAATTTAACTTAGAGCATTCAGTAACATGTAAAAAACATAATTCATATATATTTTAAGACCTAAAATAGCTCTTGACCTTTTCTCTTTAAATAAAAGCACCAGAGCTAGCATTTGTGCTTTTATTTAAGCTAGTCTAACATTTATTTTCTTATTTATTATTTTTTAATATTTAAGGTTAACAATAGGTAACAATTTTCCATTTATTACAGACTAACATATTGCTTATTAGCACAAGAAAGAGTAAGATTTCCCACTTAATATAGGCATGACTCTAACCTTGCATACAGGCATATCAGAACCTGACCCAGTTAAGAGGAAATTATGAAAACTTTGCTTTTGTCAGTGAAGTAAAAGTGATGAGTAACTGCTATAAAACAATCAGAGTCATGAACCTGGCAGTCTGCAAGAAGAAAATGGTTTCAAGAATGGACTAAAATGCAATGAATACTCAGTATATACACTGTATCTGCAAACACAGATGTTAATAATTTTGTATTGAAGATATATTTAACTATATAAATATGTACATATATATATTATATATATATATATATATATGTATATATATATGTAGGTATGTCCTGCATAGATTTACTAGGGTATGCAGTAAGGGAAAGGAGACTTCCCCTAAATTTATTTTTACTCTCTCCTCTTTCTCAGCCTTTCCATGCTCCTGAAATAAGTGCTGGAAGTCATATTTTCTGCATAACTAGCTCTTTTCCAGTTCCTTCCTCTGTGGAACAGAGTCAACCAGCAGAGAATCGCTGGCAGGTTACTGAATGTCTGGGAAATTTATTGTCCCTACTTGTGGACTTGTGTGTATTATATGACACAAGTATCAGCATGGGACAAATGTTCCCCGTTACATGACCTCAGTAGGAGAGGAGAAGGTGTCTTAGACTTCTAAACTTCAAGCCTTAGACTTTGCAAGACTTCTGTATCTGTATTGAAGGCATCAGACAGCCCTTCAGAGCAACAACACAAGAAGAGGCTTTGGCACACCACTGCTAAATCCATTCTGACTGAAAATTCTTTCTAATTGGTGCTACAGATTTTTGTAAAGGGTTCTCACTGAAGATAATTATAATATCATTTTATCGAAAGAGAGAGCTAGTTTCCCTGCAGGTGATTTTTAACTTATGGAAGTTATGTCTGCATTTAGGAGCCACAAAAATAAAATGTCTTTCCAACCAATTTAGAAGTACTATATGTGGGGGAAAAAAAGAAAATTTGGAAAAGGTAATGTGGAATTTCACAACTATTCACTTTTTGTAAGATAAATATTATAAAAGCCTATTCTACACATATAAATTGCTAGGGTATATTTTAGATGCCATACATATGGATCAGCCTTTCATGTATTATAGAGGCCTGTGAATTTACCTGATGAGGGAACAGATAATTCTAGATGCTTAAAGGGTTAAAACTAGGATATTTCTCAACTTCTGACTTGTTTAAAGTAATTTTTTTTCTTAAAAAGAACACTTTGTATTGTAAAGCAGAAAATATTATAAATTACCCATATGGAGATTAAGATTTTGACTTTGCATTTGACAAATAGCCTAAAAATGGCTTATAATAAGGGACTAAATGATTTTGGCAGCCGACCTTGTGACCAGGAAAGCACTAGCCATGAGTTCAACTAGTCATTGTTTTCACAGCGTGATAAACAAACCCTTATCAAAGTAGTTATAGGTGTGTTTGGTCAGTACTTGCAAGGTTTAGTCCTGTTTGTTCTGCTCAATATTTTTTCATATTTTTCTTGCAAAAATAATAAGCTATATCTTTCCGATATTTATTGAGTGTGTTTTTAGGTACAATCTGAATGGAATTCAAGCTCTGAAACTTTTGGCTTATCAATAGTTTTAATAATATCTAACTTATTTGCTTTAAAAATCTGGATATTTCAACTCTGCTTTTAAAAACTCACATCTGGAGCTACATATTTAGGCAGCACTCCAGCATGAGGCTCTCTTCCAATTCCAGAGCATGTAAAAATTATCTCAGGTTTGTGATTTATATAATCACCAAAAAAATAATGAAAGTAGCTCAGACTCCCATCCTTCTTCCTCATATAATTTCATAATTGCAGTTTTTCATGATTTCCAGGTTCTATCCTGATATCTAACTGACTCACACTGAGATCTAATTCATTGTCCACAGAATCAAACATGAGTTGAATACAGTACATTACAATGACACATGGGGACATTTGAGCCTCTGTCCTTTTCCCTAGTCTCTCCCTGTGTAATGGTGAAACTTCCATGCAGAAGACAGCTGATTATGCAAACAAAAAACCCAAGGCACATTCAGGATCACAGGCTGAGCTCAGTTTCATCAACTGCCTTTTGAAACATCCCATAACATCTCTGTTCAGAAATATTTAAGAAGTTAAATACAGTGGCAGCATTTTGCAGATCTCCTACAGAAGTAAAAAGTTACATTAAATCCTCTGAAGCTCAGTATTGAGAGCATAAGGGCACTGAACACCCTTCTTCTTATTTACCTTTGTCCATAAGGACATGGCTTCTTTTCATCAGCTCATTTTCTGGAAGCCTAACACACTCCTAAACTCTATACATGCTCTATACATGCTCTATACATGCTCTTGCTCACATTGTTTGTTTTGTTGGCATAATTGCATAAAGTAAATGCAGGTCTTATTCTTAACATAATAACTCTGGAACTGCCTACAGGGCAAATATTTTTATTGTATATGAACCATTGACACTCTTTTCACTGAATGATTTCTTCAGAAGAAAAATTTCATATTTGGCATCTGTATTTTGCTATCAGCAGTAAGAGGGAGTCAATTCAGGAAAGCACTCAGGAAATTAATCTATCAGGTCTTGTCAACTCTAGCTTTCAAAGGGCTACACGAGTCTGAGTACCAGTAGAAGAACTGTTCACAAAGGTCTGTAATGTACTTCTTAACGCCATTGTTTATAGAAGGTTAGCAAGCTGGCTTTTAAGACTTTCCCTGCTTGACATAATTCTTAAGTGACAAAGAATCACATTTCTATGTAAGAAAAAAATTGGTATATAAATTTTGCTTAAACAAGTACTATCAAGACTAAGCTTCTGGTAGCTGATGAGTTTGTAATATACCAATCACCATTCAAGGTTTTGTTCTGCAAAATAAAGATGTGAGCAAATTTATAGCACAAAGAAAGAAATAAACTGCTTTGGAAGTTCAAAACTGGAAAAGGCAGTTCAGGTATATAATTGGCATGGAAATAGGATAGAGTGAATTCAATTCCTTGTTCTGCTTTTGGCTCCATCTGTCATTTCAACACTCTTGAATGGAGTTTTGGGGTTTTTTTACCCTCCAGCCTTTGGTTTTCTTATTTATAACAGTTGAGAGATCTACAGAGAAATGATACTCAGCTGGCAATGGACAGAAACCATCAGCTCTTGGAGCTACCATGAGCCTGGCTCAGCCTGTTACTTGCAGCAAGTAACATCTCAGCTCTTTGAGGAAGGGCCCCAGATCATCTCGTCTGCCTGACACAAGTCACATGGGCTTCCCCCAAAGGTGAGGCAATGTCCAGAATTCATCTTCCCATGGCATAAAACAGCTGAATCACAGTAAACACTGCAGTTTTGATCTGATAGCAGGCTTTAAGTCTTCTCTTAATAGGCGTTACACCTGCCCAGATACTAAAGCAACAGGTCTATTTTCTGCTGATATCTCTGGGTACTTATAATAGTAATACTAAATAATATCAATCAGCTGAACCACTCACTTCTATTTAGAAAAGAGTGCGAGTCAACAAGAATATGTCTGTACCAAGACAGATTATCTATTTATTTAGCAGCAAATAAACCAGTAAAGAGGTAATTCTCTTGAAAACTATGATTCAAATAACTCTTGTTTTATGGTTTTAAAGCTAATGTATAATTAATAATATGTGGTTGCAAAAACTTTCTACAAGACCTATTGAAATCACAGTGAAGCTTACATAAAATAAAAATAAGGTGACAGTTCAGATTTTAAATTAAAACCATGTGTTTCACTCAGCTCTAACATGTAATAATCTCATCTATTATGATAGCTTTGAAGATTTCTCATCCTAACAGTCTGACTCACTGAATAATCTGAGATAAGACTTTGGACTTCACATTATAATTCTCACACCATGATTATACTAGTAAGAACAGTTCATCAGAATGTTTTCTCTTATTAACCCCTTGGCTCCCAAATTGTATATCATAAAACTTAACTAACATTTGCAAATCACTATCTTAAATCAAACCTCACAATCAAGAATCACAACCCTGTCACTGTTCTGCCCCTCTGGAGGTGTAACCACATGCTGTTTCTAACTCAAGGGCAAGTATAAAACACATGCAAGACCACAAGGTAGGAAAATCTTGATATTGTGGTAAATGGTAAAAGGGATTTTCAAAATGTGTTGTGACTCTTTTTAGTATTTAAAAAAAACCCTAATATTAACAGCCTCAGTAATTTTGTGGTTTATATATTCTCTGCAATGTCATGTTATTCCTCTAATAAAGAGCTGATATGCTCTTAATTTCACCATTTCTTCTACCTGATTTAGTTAAAATGTATATATCTTGCATGTTCAGAATATTTATTTCAGAAGGTGCTAAATGACTACAGGTGGAGCAGCAAAACTCATTTCAGGGTCTTTTTTCTGCATTCTTTTTACACTTCAGTACTTTTACTTTCACAGGTGCAAAGATTCAATTCATCTTACCTCAACTGATACAGAACATCCTGATTCCTCAGTTACCAGTGTAATAGTTTCATCTTGTAAAGTTTCGTTTTAGCAGCAGCCCACAGGCTAGACCATGCCAGAGTGTGTCCAATTCTGTTACAGCTGCAAATACCAAATGGGCACGGTGGGAAGCACTTCCCTAGGCTGTAACCATATTTCTAGCCATAAAAAATTGTCCTTTTATACTATATCAAGGAGCTGTGATGAGATACCATTTACCAGCCACAGTGGTACTATTAGCTGATTTAGATCTTTCCTGTGTCTATGTTTTGCCATGGAGAGAGTAATACAGCTTCTGGGGGTAGATATTTATTGCAGTCCCCTGATCTTGCAGTCCTTACAGTTTTTAGGTGGTGAACTAAAAGCTGAGAGATGGACTGGATGTTGTTCCACTTTCTGGAAACAGGTCTAGATCGCAGGGTTGAAAGCAAGTTCAGGTTTGCTTTTGTCCACATTTCTGGCATCAACTCCGTTGTTCCTGTCCTATTGTTATGGCATGTGGTGGCAGTAGTTCAAGTCATATAAACAGTATCCACAGATTCAGAGAACAGTTTACTCAATAACAAATATTTCACTGTAGGATGCAATGGAATATAAAGGCAATATCAAACTGTGAGGATAAAAAATTAGGTTGCCAGGCATTTTGAGAGTCATATGAGAACAGAAGCTATTGAAAGGGACATATCTTGCCAGAGGTACTTCAAAGTGAAAGGAAGCAAGCCTCTAAAGGCAAAGAAAACTCACTCTATAAGATAGTTTCACACTTAATTAAAGGTTGACAGCAAGAAGCATGCATTCAGTAACTTATCCATTTACAAGTGGTTGAAATAAAACCAAAAATAGAAGAGTAATTCTCTGTCATTGAAGAATATCACCCTCTGCACCAAATACTGCAGAACATGCACATGGAGGATAAGTTTTAATTTATCAGAGAAATACAGAACCTGAGTCAGAGATGACCAAACAAATTTCCTACCTCTCAAGATGGTACCTGATTTCTACAAATACCCAGCTGTCACTGCTCAGGTCATCATCATTGACTGCTTCAAACAATATCTCTATGAGTCTTATTCTGCCTTTGGAATTTTCTTGAGTTTCTAAAGTTCAAGACTCTTTTCCCCAATAACATCCTCTTAAGTCCATAAATCCTTGACTAAAGGTTTATGAGAAGACTGTAGGTTGTTGCTTTGGTTGTTCTGTTGTTTGTTCACTTGTGGGTTTTTTGTTGCTGGCAATATCTCCTTACTAATAAAATTTTAGCCATTTCTCTTCAAGCAGAGATTAGAGCTGGAAAATGTTAGATTATCTAAATGAAATTTTCTGAACACTAAAGCTGCAAAATTAAGGAAATCAGAAGAGATATTCTAATATATATACATATATATATGTATGTATATATATGCTCTAACACAAAATTCATGAAAAAATTTTCTAACCATTTAATCAGCTTATTCACCACAGACAACTCATTTAAGAGTTAACACCAAATATATAAACAAATCTGAGCTCATATTTCCAGAGAGTGCTTAGCCTATTTTGGAGATGCAAGGAAGGAGAGGATTCAGTGTTATGTATAACTGGCCACTTCATTATGCAAAGTATAGTTGAACTGAAATAATTTACCCTGAATTTCTTTTCCCTGGAAGTTAAGCACCGTTTCCTTATTTTACAGTATGTTCAAAGCAATCACTGCAATGGTATCTTTCTAATATTTACCATGAAACATAAAATCTAATTTCAAACTCTTAAATACAGCTGAACTGTGACATATAGTTCAAGAGAGGAGCTTATCACAGTGGCCTCTTGGCTTCACCAATCATCCCAGCTAACTTCACAAATTACAGCACAGCACATCTCCATTTATGACTGTGTTTTCTGACAGATAATGGAACTCCTGTTGTGCTCTTCACCTCTTTTCCTTGATAAACATTAAAATATCTTTGGGTTATCTATCATGGATTAGCTTGAGACAGATACTGACAGTCAGGTGAATTAGCCATGTTTGTTATATCTGTAATAAACTATTCACTGAAAAATCAGTGAAGGTCATGAGATGTTGAAAGAGTATCAAAGCAGTATACTTGGGGTTTAATATAATTTTCATTTCTCTGGGTGAAAAAAAAGGAAATGTAGATATTTTTATGGTAAAGTTTTAAGGTAAGAAAAAACCCTCTTTTCCTGAGGAACATGAACCATCATTTAAAATTTATGCCTTTGTAAGTGTACAAGAGCTACAGCAGGTTTACCATAAATTAAGTTATTTCCAGGTCTTGATCTTTTTAATAGTGTTCTGAAACATTCTGTTACCAGTTCAGTTGAAACAAGCCATGAGAAAGAATCCCTTAAAATTATTAGAAAGAAATATTAGAAGTAAAGGAAAATTAATGCCAATAAAATATTCCTTTTAGTCTTTATAGAAAAAGGAATACAATAAACTGAAATAGAAATAGAAAACAATACAAAATGTTAAAATACTTTGATACACAGCATCTAATAAGCTTATGAATCTCTTTGCCACAAGACGTCATGAAGGTCAAAAAGCTGAAGTCTTCAAACATAAAGGGCTTTTATAACTCCATTTTAATCCTTAAGAATAAAGGAGATAATCCTTAAATACAAAGGAAACTATTCACAAAATCACCTTCTAAGAAAGGAATTCCTATATGTTTTATAGCTCCTTATCCATAAAAAAGGAACCACTAGTCAAATTTGCTATCTTTTACTCAAGGTATTATCCAAAACAATTTCCTGCTCCATATACTTATGAAATATTTTGTGCTGAGACCTTAAAGGAGATTTGCTCTTTTGTTCTGAAATACGAAAATACGAAACAAAAGAAACACATTTCTTAAAAGTGCCGGCAGAACAAACAATCATCTACATCAACAGCATATATGAAAAAAAAATATTTAACAGAAAAAAAAGTCTTGAAATATTAGGGTGAAAAAAGTATCTTTATTTCCAAAGGTTAAAGACTATATAAAGACTATTTTCCTATTGCATGCCATTTTATGAATCTATGAAACTTTTGAAAATTTAGTCCCTTGGAAAATTTATTCCTTAATAGATGGATCTCCTATTATTGCCTCTGATTACTGTTCCCTAGGTCTCTACCAAACTCAAGTACACAGGTTCTACCAGAATGCTGACTTACATACCTACAAATTTTGCATTAGGATTAGTGAAACACTGATATCTCATCCAAGGTCCAAAGTACACCCCATGATAAACTGAGGGAACCTCTATTTAAAAGGCAGAGCCTCTGGACCATCTCCAGAAAATGCACACCTTCTCTCCTTCAGAGTCCAGGGCTTGACTCCTGTTGACTGGGTGAGGTTCTCAATTTCCTTTAAAATCTCAGCAATGGTGATCATACAACAGCATTCTGAGCTTGTAACCAGACAGTGGGAGGGTTGGGGTTCATCTGCTCTGTGGTATAAGAGGATCCAGTTACCTCTTGTTTGTTGAGATGGAATGTCCCAATCCCCGGACTGCAAGACCAGGATGGATGGTGATTGAGTCCTTTCAAAGAGCAGGATCAAAAAAAAAAAAAGAGTTTGGCTGCAGTTTGAGTTTAAATCTGTGCACAGTATATTTACTGTTTGATTTCAAGATGGGAATTGTGGCTGCTGATCCCATGATACTGCCTGCATTTCAACTAATAATAATAAATTTAAATTAATTAAATGAGATTAAACAAAAATAATCATAATTGTTCTGAGACATGGACTGCAAATTTAGATTTAGCTGAGATTAAATTCTCAAATAGTATTCTCAAATATCTGTTCTCTTAATTAGCAGTTTAAACCAAATTAATTTATTTAGAAGTAAAGAAATTAAAAACTTTTCTCCTTGTTCTCTGTCATCTCTTTATTTATTACTCATAGCAATGCATATATTTCAAATGCACATAATAATAACTGAATAACTGAATAGAGAATTTAGGATATATCCATTTTAGAGAAACCAAGAGAGCCAAAATTAGATTCAAGGTTCCTATTACACTACATACATAGGAATCATGCTGTTCATACCAGCAAATATCTTTCTAGATGTACTATTTTGTTTTATCAGAAATGCAAATACCCTCATGCTGAGTAACCAATGCTGTTATAAACATTGTAAAATAAGTTTCCAGAGTACATTGCAACTTTGATATAAAATTGTTAAGGAAATTTTCTCAAAATACCACTGAGTCGAATAAATTTCCGTGCAGGGATAGAGAGAAATAAAATAGGAATATAGGAGAGCGGGGCCCTGGAAGGTTAGAAACAAAAGAAAAATATCCTATTTTAACTTATAATTTTGAGAGATTTGGAACTCTGAGTTCCATATATTTCAGAGAACACTTACCTGAGAGAATGCATTGTGACTCTTTACTCTCTTTTTCTACAGATTCTGTGATAAATGAAGAGCCTCTGATTTCAATAGCCTCCAGACTGTTACTTACCCACCTTCTATGAAACAAATGTTAAACCACAGAAGTTGAGGGGGCACTACAGGCCTAGCCTGTGAAAACCAGATGTAGTTTATTACCTAAGAAGTAGGGAATAATTTGTCTTCAGAAGAAATAATTTAATTACTGAATTGGAGTGTTAGTTACCCTTTTTCAATAATTTAACAGACAATTTTTGTTGCTGAATAGTATTCAAAGATCATGCTGTTCTGGTGCCTCTCATGATCAGGTTGTTGTGTATTTCACAGACCACATTTTTCTAATCTGAGGGCAGTTGAAACAGTTGAAACAGACCTCAGTTTTGTTTAGCTAGAAAATAATATCTCCAATGGGCTTTCATGTTGACCTAATTCAGTTTTTCCCTCTCTGGTTTATTTTTTAAAACAAGTGAAAGTCATCTTTTTATCAAAATGTATCTAATAATTTGTTCATCTCTTCTCTCTTGTCTTATTCTGATTATAATGTGTTCCTTATCTTAAGAGATCCTTAAACTCGATCAGGGTGCTGGCTTATGATCTAAAGGGAGAGGCACGGTCCTGTTCCACAGAACTGAAGTGGAACTTAACATGATTGGTTCTCACCAATCTTTTGTAACAAACTGTGTATCTTTATGACATAGCTGCAATTGTAGGAGAAAGTACTAAGACGTTTCTGAAGGGCGGTATCTTTTGTATGTGTTTGCTATTTGAAAAATTGTTACTACCAGTAGTTAAGTAAAGAAAAAATATTTTTCTATCTCTTTAGGTTATCTTAAAATGTGATCCACAAATTATGCCTGTGATAAACACTACATGGTTCCATAGAATTACATTCAAGGTCATAGTAATTTTCACTAACATTTCTTCTCCACAGGAGTGTTCCTGGGCCATCTGTGGGACCAGGCTTTCACACCTCTGGTGCTTGAAGCACACCCTCCAGGATATAGGGACCTGTGCAGTGAACAGGTCTCAGATGATCATCTATCCCCCCTGCTCTATCAGTAAAAAAGCTTCCAAACAGAGCCAGAAGGATGGAAGAGATCCTGAGATCTTCCTTAAAATGGTAGGCAGCCTTATTCCCAAACATAGGTGGCCAAGAGATATGCAGGAGTGTAGGTGAAGGCTCCAGGGCTCCCTATTATTAAAAGTGCTCCTGGAAAAATATGCATTAAATAAGCTCGTTATTGAAGTTGTCTTACTCTTTTCACCTATTCTCCATGGTAATAAAGGCGGTCCAGCTGAGCAATCAGAGAGACAAAGTCAGAATGCAGTGGTAGACCTAGCTTGTCTGATGTCTGGAAAGTTCCTGCCTAGGGCAAAGACATATACACACAGAAAAAAAAAAAGAAAAACAAAGAGGGTTGAAAACAAAAACATTGACCATCCTTAGCTGTTCCACTGTGCATCACATTGCTATCATCATCTCAATGCTTCTCACTGATATTTGACAACATACCACTCAGCAACAGCTGTTTTATTGTAGTCTTTAATGGCCATAAAGCAGAAAATATTGCTAATGCAGAGGAAACATCCTGACAGTTCTGGCTCTGTGTGAGTATGTCAGTTTTATAGCACTGTTTGGCTTTTGAGGGATTTCTTGACTAACAGGTGCATCATTATACACATCAGCAATTCACTAAGTAGAACAATAATACAGTGCCCATTATGATTCTATAACTGACACCAAAAATGAACTCTCTGAAGAGGTGCAATAGACTGTCACTGTGCTTGTAAAAATACTCTTTAAATTGACACAGTCTTTGGGGTTAGAAATTGTTTTGTATGTTATTGCAAATACCTGTGGGTTGGTTTGCCCTGATGAATTGGATAAAAGAAAGAGAAGAAAGAGCTGTTACTCCTCCTTAAGGAGAACCATCAAAAGATGCCTGTCGGACATTTGTCCAAGTTGGTTGCTGTTTTAATTTACTCTATACTATCATATGCTTCATCAGGAAATATCAGAGGACTTCAATTTTAGATAAAACAAAGATACTTAATCTCATTCATGCCTTTCCAATTCCATTACTCTTTCTTCTAGGTAACAAGCTAGTCATACTGCCAGTTGGGAAAAGTAATCAGATAGACAAGTCTGCGAAGGAATACTGCCTTGCTTCCCCACAAGGAATTCAGTTTCTCTGCCTAAACACAAATGAAAATCCCCTAAACTCTCTAGAATTAAAGCTACATTTTTGTCAAGATTCTAGCATTTCAGATGAACAGCATTTGTGTACAACTCCTCTCAAGAACTATTTTTTTAATAAAAAAAAATTTGCATTCATCTTCTTTGAATGCAACTCTCAATGTGTCAGAGGCTGTGAAAAGAACTGCCCTTTTAAATTCATCTAACCGCTAAACTGAAAATAAAGTGCAAACCAGATTATACAAAATGAATCAGTATGCAAAAGGTGATTCTGCAATTCAAAATAATATTAAAGGCCACTTTGATAAGTGGTTTTGAGAAGTTCATCACCTCCCTGTTAGTCTCCTTTTGTGTTTATAATTTATCAGATCTTTTTCTGAAGGATCTGTCTTGAGAAAAATGCAACAATTCAGACTTACACAAAGACTCCAGCTCATCTTAGTCCACCCAGAAGTTTGGGTTAGATTTGAATTAACCTTCAGTTATTACTGGCATTTCCACTCTGATTATTCAAAGGATTTTTGAGACCTTTCACAGCCCTTGTTCAAACTTCCAAATTCGTCTTTCATGAATCACATGATTTAAGTGCCAACCCTTAAATCAGTACAATGAGACAGACGGAAATAAAATGAAAGTGAGTGTTACTGAAGAACCTCAGAATCAATTGACTACTAGAAAAAACTGTTCTACTACACATCCTTTTTCCAAATGAGGACTACGATACAAATATGAAATACCAACACAAAATACCAGTACTGTACGTACCTAGTAGAGATTGCTCATTAAATATTATTTGTATTTGTCTTTAAAGGAAGACAAATGCAACTTTTTAATAATTAAAATTAACATGAACCTACAAAGGAAGGAATCAACATTTAATACCCTCAACTAAATGAGGGTAACATCTCTCTCCACTCGGTCATTTGACTTTCTCCTGGTCAATGAGAGACCAAAAGGAAGAAACTCAGGGTTATTCTTCTTTGAATGAGATTTCCAGGCCATTGTTCTAACTCTCTGATGGGTCAACCTTGGCTGGGTGTCAGGTGCCCACCAAAGCTGCTCTATCATTCCCCCTCCTCCTCCTTTCTCTTACCTTTTATTTGCGAGTAGATATCATAGGGTATGAAACATCTTTTTGGTACGTTTGGGTCAGCTATTCTGGGTACATCCCCTCCAAAGATCTTGGTCACCCTTACATTACTGTTGAGGGAGTGGAATGCTGGAAAGACAATGTTTGTGCTATTTGAACACTGCTCAGCAGTAGCCAAAACAGTGGTGTGTTACCATACACCTTTCTAGCCACCATGAGGACTGCTATGGGGAAAATTGTCTCTAGCTCAGCCAGACCCAATACAAGCTCATAAAAAATTATTAGCTGCCAGGCCACATTGGACTCATAAATTTATTCATATTTGTTTTTGCAGTTTGGATGGTCTCAACTACTTTGCACAGAACTGAAATATGTAAACTGAAGAAGAGATAATAGCACTGTTTATCTCAATAACAAAATGTAGTTCTTACTAACACTGGACATTTTAAATTCTTCCTTGTAATTAATTGTCTCTTTATTTTATTTGAGTAATTAAAAATAACAATGCCTAACTATACAATGAGTATATTTAAAATCTTCATGAATGTACAGCATGACAAAATCCTAAATCATTCACTGGTATTTCCATCCACCACAATTATACACACTACAAAAAGCAAGCAGTACTTCTGCAAAAGAAATAGAATAGGCTAGACTAGAATAGAATATTTGAAGGGACCTACAATGGTCATCTAGTCCAGCTATCTGACCAGTTCAGGGCAGGCCAAAAGCATGTTGCTAAGGGCATTGTCCAAATGCCTCCTAAACACAGGTAGGCCTGGGACATCAATCACCTCTCCAGGAAGGCTGTTCCTCTGTTTAACCAGCCTCTTGGTAAAGAAATGCTTCCTAACATCCAGTATAAACATCATCTGGCTTAACCTTGAACTGTTCACATGTCCTGTCACTGGATCCCAGGGAGAAAAAATCAGCACTTTCCTCTTCAGGAATCTGTAGAGAGCAATGTGGTCACCTTCAGCTGTCTTTTCTCTAAAACAGACAAACACAAAGTCCTTAGCCACTCCCCACAGGACATTCCTTCCAGCCCTGACACCAGCTTCATTGTCCTTCTCTGGATGCATTCAAGGACCTTCACATCCTTCCTAAATTGTGGGGGCCAGAAATGCACACAGTATTCAAGGTCACACCAGTGCCAAATAAAGTGGGATGATCACAGTGGTTCACCCTCCTGGCTGCCCAGGGACGTGGCTGACTCACACTGAGTTTCTGTCAACCAGCCCTTCCAGATCCCTTTCTACAGAGCTGTTTTACAGCCACTCATCTCCCGATTCATACTTGTGCCTGGCATTACTCTGTCTTAGAGCAGAATTTGGCATTTCAACCTGTTAAATTTTATCCCATTAGTTATTGTCCAAAGCTCCAATCTAGGTCCCTCTGCAACATCTCTGGTTCCTCAAGAGAGCCAATAGCACCCCCATTTGGTGTCATCAGCAAACCTGCTAATGGTGTGTTCCTGCATCCAGATCATTGACAAATATATTGAACAGAACTGGCCCCAGAACTGAACCCTGAGGCACAGCACTGGCGACCAGTCACCAGCCAGATGTAGCCTCATTCACTACAACCCTTTGACCTCTGCCCTTCAACCTCTTCTTCACCCAGTACACTATGAAACTGATCATCCCACAGTTGGACAACTTGTTTAGAAGGAAGCTGTGAGGGGCAATATCAAAAGCCTTACCAAAATCCAGTAAAACTACATCCACTGCCTCCCTGTCATCAAGTAGGCAGGTGATCTTATCACAGAGGGATATCAAACTGGTTAAACAGGACTTTCCCTTTGTGAACTCACACTGACTGTATCTGATGATTGCATTATTCTTTAAATGTCTTTCAGTATCACTCAGTATCTTCTCTATAATTTTTCCAGGAACTGAGGCTAAGAGGTCTGTAGTTCCCTGGGTCTTCCCTCATGTAATTTTTTAGATGAGAATACCATTGGCTAGCATTAAGTTAGCAGAGATCTCCCCAGACACCCAAGACCCGTAGTAGTTGATAGACAAGGATCCTGCCATAACATGTATTAGTTTCTTCAGAAGTCTGGGATGAATCCTCCCAGGCCCTATGGACTTGTGAACGTTCAGCTAATAGAGCTCATTCCTTACAATTTCAAAAGAAAAGCCACTGTTTCCACACTAGTGGTCCTTTGACTCAGGGGACTGGGCAGCCAATGTTCTATCAGTATTATTAAAGACCAAGGCAAAAAAAAAGCATTCAAAAGCTCTACTCTTATTTCTTTACCTTGTGTAACCATTTACACATGAGTAAATTTCTGGGTAAAGAGCTTCTAAAATTAAGACAGTATAAACTTCTGGGTATTGACATTCATGACTTCAAAATTTGAATGCATAAAAATAACTCTAAAAATTACTCCACCAAAGCATTTACCAATAGCAAACTGAAACAGAAAGGCAGAAGACTTCATCTTCAGGTCTAACAAACTTGGTTCATAGGAATTGCCCCAAGAAGTGGCTCTGTGATCTGCGATCTTTCTCCATCTTCCAGGCCAGTGTGTTGATTCTCCTTCTAGCAAAAGTGACAGGAGAATCTCAGAGCTTCTTGTACTTTTGGCCTTCCCCTGTGATCTCCAGTCAGGCAGTACACATGCGTTCGGATCATGCAGTGTGTTTCAGGCACATGCATTCCTCACTGCCTCACCCTCCTCTGCTCAAAAATTACAGGCTCCACATCCTACATACTGGAGGTCAGTATTAGTTATCAGAGGACAGTTATCTGTATACCAGAGAGAATATATTAGGATAATGCATTCAACTGAATGAACAAGGTTGCCTCAACCACTTGTTCAGCCACATGGTTGCAACAGCCACTGTGAATGCGTTGAGCAGGCCGGTACTCACTGCCACTGGGGAGTCATAGTCTGCTGTGTGATTCTCTCACATTAATTGATTGAGTGCTGCTTCCTCTGATAGGTTTCAAAGAGCATGTCTTCTATTCCACCCTAAGAGCACAACAAATGTTAGCCATAGTTCTGAAGCAGGTATCTACACCAGTCTACATTAATTCATGACTAAACATTAATTTAAGAGAGGTAGGGTGTACAGTGCAGCTGAAAAGGATAGATACAGGCAACCTGCATGCAGGAAAAGCTACTTAGATTTTTTTCTTGAACTAAAATTATAGTACTACTAAAACTCCAAAACTATAGCATAACAGTAATTTAACACATACCTTTCAGATGACTGCTCAGCCTAGAATTTCCTTGAGTAGCCCCCTATTATTCAGTAATCCAGTATGTGTGTATGTGTTCATTTCACAGATGTGCAAGACACCTAATCTGGGCAATAAGGCCACAAACACCACTTATATGTTCAGGGAACCCCACCTGAACCCTTGCTGTGACCACACTCACACATATTAAAAAAATTTTTATCAAATTCTTGTGAAAGTCTGATAAAAGTGAGGAACAGTATATAGCTTATTTAAAAAAAAAATAAAATTCTTAGACCATGTTGGATGTACTTAGAAATGGGGATGGTAAAGCAGCAGCAATAATGGAATTTTCAGAGGTTTACTAGAAACCTGACAATTGTTTTCATGTGCTTTTTTCTAAGAAGTTCAGCCAAGAACCAGCACTCCTTTGTACTAGGCCCCACAGCAATATACAACTGAGCCAACACATCAATACAGGCAGGCAACCAGGAATAAAGGGATACAACAAGAAAATTAACATCAGTGGCTGCTTCTGTACATATTTAAACTATTGAATTTGAGGAACACCCTGAAATTCTGGACACACATTTCTTTACACAAACTCCAGCTGTACTTGCAGACTGTCTGTGTGCTCATTAGTTACATGACATTTTCATGATTTAAGGAATCAAGAAAGCAGTATTGCGCTGAAACCATTATCAAAGCTGTCTGGCAGTTGAAATGAAGAAGGTGCTAACTAGGTCTGCCTACTAATGCGATTATGTGAAACGATGAAGATGACAAAAAGCCTGCCTGCCACCTAAGTGTACGTGCAAACATTGAGTTTGATGGTACAACCTTGATTGAAAACTGCCAGATAAAAAGTGTGGGTTGATATTCAGCCAAGGAAATGCTGATCGCTCTTTCAGAAATTATCAGCCTCTACAAAAGACTTGCTACTTTCTTCAAGGCCACAAAGAGCTATCCTTCACAATGGAAAAAAGGATTTAAAGTATGGGGGATTTAACAGAAAAGGGGAGCTCTTGTTATGCTACAATAGAGAATATAGCACTAATGACGATTTTGAAATACCTGTGCCCGTTTCTCTTTTATCTAGTAGCACACTTTGATCTTTCAGTGAAAGACTGAATAGAAAAATTAAGGTATAAAAAGCCCCTGGTTTTAAGTCTTACGTAAGACTTACACATTTGTTCAATATTCATGCTCCCTAGGAAACCATCACCTAGAAATCATTACATTTATTTATCCTCAGGTTTCATGGATCCTGTAAACTTTTAATGAAATAATACATAAAAGTGGATTCCATTCAGCTACAAATGCTCATTAATTGTTTGCTAATGCAACATATTTTTTTTTCTATTTGCTCTTCTGGTATTATTATAATGAACAACTGCTTTATGAAGAAAGTTCTAGAAATACTGTAAATTGTGGCTTCCTTACCAGTCTTCTTTACCAGTGGACTTTTTTTTGCTAATTAACTTTCTATTGTTTGTAATTTCAATTAATTAGAATAGGGCAATTACTTACAGTGTCATGTGAAGACCTGTAAAAGCTAAAAAAAAAGACTCACCAAAAAACCCCATAAAAAACCCAAAACAAACAAAAATAAACTTGATAAAGGAAAAAACATCTTAAAAAAAAAATACAAAAAAACCCCCTTAGATGCCTTGATAGCTAATGCATCAGCTGTGTAGCAGTAAATTAAAAAAAAAGTTAACTCACCTGTTGTTCACAGCAGAAGTACATAGGATTTGCTCACCTGCACTGATACAGACAGGTAGAAAAAATGGGCACAAGGTAGAAATCTGTTGACCTTATTCTGTTAGTGAGATCTAGATTGACCTCTCCACAGTCACCCACAGAACTCTTATTTTGTCTGCTGTTCCACTTGTGCTCATCACATCTCATGCAGACATCAGAATTTTACCTGCAAGATCTATGGTGTAGTGGCTTGCCTTCAATAAATACTAAGAACAGACACATACCTAAATTCAAATTACTTAAGGAGATATATAGTTAAACCACAGCATGCACCTATTTGTGATCATGAATGGTAACTTCATTACTGTGGAGCTAAAAATGTTTATCTTCATTACTTACCTAAATAACATGAGGTTTCCTGATACAATATTATGGAAAAATACAGTTCATTAATTCATGATAAAAAGGAACACAGCTCTACCATTTTAACAAGCAAACCCCTTGACTGATTTAAAATTTTGCCACTTTTGACCTCCAGAGATTCACAGGCTGAATGAGCTCTCTTTTCTTCCCAGCTAATTCACTCAGAAGAGAGACAATATTTTTATAACGCTTTGGTAGTGTAATTGTGAAGAAATTCCATTACAGATTAATTAGGGATTACAGTGCAGATGATAAAACAAATATTCATGACCACCAAATTTATTAAGCAGTTACTGCACTGTGTCCAGAGACATACACACAGCAAAGGTAGTGACAAGCTGTCCAGGATAAGTTCAAAGGATTTTTAGCTTTCTTACTCGCTTCAACAAAGCAATTCAGAAATTTTGGAGTGGGACAGAGCACTATCTCTTTAAAAATTAATTCTGAGTACAGTGTCAACAAAACAGAAAGATCAGAACATGTCGGTAAGAAAACTCGATATGATTGATTTAATTTTGAAAAATTGTAAATAAGTTTGACTACAGAAAGTCTGGATTACTTTGAAATTTTGATGATAATAGCAATTAGCATGTTCTATTAATATTCATGTTATTTTTGTCATTAAAGAAAAATTATACAAATCCAAGACATACATGTTCATGCAAGGTGTTTTATAAAAAGGTGTTATTTTTGCAGTCTCTTTTCTCTCAGGGACCATAGTAAATTCTTGGAGAAATATGGAGTTCAATGATGTGATTTTTGGGGAAATCATTGACATTTAAGCTCAGAAAGCATTCTCTAAAAAACATAAAAGCATTCAGAGAAGCTATCAATAAAGATGTTACAGATGACAATGAGTAAGTCTCTTGAAGAAATACCAGTTTTTGAGTAATGGCATCTTTCTGTACTGAAAGAAATGTACATCAAATCATTGAATACAATACGAATAAAATGAAGTGGAAAAAAATAGATTTTGAAACTAATAGAGATGGATTTCTAATTAATTTAATATCAAGTGACAGGAAAACAAAAAATCAGTAAAGGAAGGCTTCAGATTTCCACAAGGCAGGGAAGTCCTGCTAGTGTTGACAAATATTTGTGCACACACCTGACTGTCTTAATATCAATATTGTTTTACTGGATTAAATATGAATATAGGGGGGAAAAAAAGAGTGATTGTACAAAATGGATTTGTTTGATAAGGTGGTTTTGAGTTTTCTTTGGGTTTGTGTGGTTTTTACATGACCTATGCTCTACTAAAGATCAAAAAAAAAAACATTGTCCACTTTCTGTGCTAGATTCCAACTCTATATTTTATATTAGTCTTTTCTTCTCCAGAAGTAACTAAATATCTTGTCTGCTAGTCCAGACAGAAAGCACATTGAATGTCTACAAAAGGGACCATGCCCTTGGGAACTCCAGAACACTCTCTCCCTCACAGAAACAGAAGAACGAATCACACCAAAACACTTACTGAAAAAAAACCCAAGTTCTAGACAAAAAAAGTTGAACTTAATATATATTCCCTGCCCACAGATGGGTAGGTTTTTGTGAGCACATTTGAAGGAAGGAGCAGCCCACCAATAGCACTTTACCAAATAGCCTAGGTACCACAGTATATACAGCATCTGCGAACACTTTCTGTCTTGAATCAGAGGCTGATTCAAACTTCCAGTGAGACCACCATAGTCTCCTAAATTTTCAGCATCTTCTGGATTGAAAAACTTTCCTTAGTATCTAAGGTAACACTGACCATGTGCTTGACTCAGGCCTGGCATATATACTGATCTCCAGACTCCACACACAAAACACCCAAGCTATGTGAGAGGTCTCTCTCTCCTCAGGTAAACACAAGAACTTTAGGCTTGGAACATGGTGAGGTTTAATACTACTGTTCTGAAATATATATATATATGTTTCTGTTATTATGAGCCTCAAAAATGTCCAAGACACAGAGGAGCTAACTAAAACTTTTATTCTAATAAGAGGGAGAGTTCACTGGCCAATCCCCAGTGAAGTCTCTCAATAGAGGTCGCAGCCTCTTTTATCCCCTTGGCCGAAACTGAGGTCCCTCCCCATTTCCCCATTGGCTGAGGTCCTCCAGGGTTACAGGCTTCCCAACACACCTACAATGTGTCCCCCATTACATGGTCCCTTTGTTTCTGGGCAAACTTCACTCTTCCATAACTAACAACTGAATAACCAGTAACTTGTCACTTCCACCACCAAATGCAATCACACTACAAATTTTATAAGAACACCTATTTATTCCTAATACTACCATTAAAAGTATTTCCAGACTAATAACTGAAGCAGTTGATCTTGGGCTCCTTTTTCTTTTACACAACTCTCAGGTAATTCTGCATAGCAGGGTTTTTTTCATTGGCAAGCTCCCACCTCTAGGGCCTGTTTGGTGCCCCAGCAATGCCATAACTCAGGTAGTGGCCACACAGCCCTGCATGGAGACCTGCTGGAAGCAGTCACTGGGGAAGGAGCCTCCTGGGCTGGCCTCTGCCAAAGGTAACAAGCTATGCAACCACATCTTCTGGCACCCCTTTCCCCCTTTACTCTTAATGAAGACTTAGAAACCCTTCTTCAGAATTACAAAGCCAAACATCCAATGTGGTAAAGTCATTGCTGGCTCAGCACTGTTGAGCTCTGTCAGACATGAATTTAGGTACCCAAAGCCATTTTTTTTCTAATGCTTTTGAGTGCTTTGCATAATCTTTTAGTTAGAATATTTGTATGCTTTTGCTTCCTACAGACAGCACTGTAGAAAACCATTTTCTTTACAGAAATTTACTAAACCTTTTTTACTATTTTATTTATTTATATTTATTCGATCACCTGTTAATTGTTGACGTAGCTCAACATGCACACTGTATGAGAGAAGAGTGTTGCTATTCTTCATATTATATTTACAGGAATATTTTAATAGCATGTATTAGTTTTACTGCTTATGAAAATAGCTAATTTGACAGCCACTTGACATAATAATCTGGAGCCTTGACACAGCAAAGGTAAGAAAGAGATGGTGGTAGTGCAGCCTTCCAAAAATGCACCATTAACATTTTCCAGTCTGACACACAGGACCAGATTCTCAAGGAAAAAAGTCTATTTCTATTTCTTTGTTGTTCACAGCCTGATTTTTTCAAGGAGATTGCTACTAAAGATACCATGTATGTTTGGTTTATCGAGGGTTTTTCTCCCCTGTTCTACTCTGAGGATTTTTACAGTTATAAAGCCAAAGGCTTTATAACTTTCAAATCCTGAGTTCCAAAAAATGTTTGGCTAAAGAACAGAACTATACAGGTTATTAATGTCTCTGAAATAAAGAGAAAAAATGGACTACCCTAATTAAATTAAGTGTGGCAAGCAGATACAAACCACAATATCTTCAATTACAATGAATGTGTGGATTTACAATGAATTAGTAACTTGCAAAAAATACTATACCATTTTAGCAATAACAAGAATGAGAATATACAACACTCTTCATTTCTTAAAAACATTTTTCACTTTGGAATCAATGGAAGATTTACCTGGTAAAGACTCAGAGGACCATAGGTCCTCAAGTTCATTAGGAGTGCTACTTTTTAGTAAGTGCTATTTCTTTTAGTCTAATGTGGTTGAAATTTTACACTCACTCTAACAATCACTTTTTGAAATGTATTATTAAGTATGAAAGGGAGAGCCAGGGTGTAATTTTCTCTTCCATAATATGTCTGAAGATCCCAGAAATAATACCTACAAGAGAGCTTACAAGGGAAGAGGAATTAGTTATTGCTCAGTCAGGCGCAGATGATAGGGCTGAAAACATCTAGCGCAGCATCAAATAAAGGTGGGTGTACATTTAAGAACTGACAGCATGAAGGAACAGCTGAGGCCCAATTAAAATAAAAGAGGAGTAGAAAAAGGGAGACACAGTTTGGGAAACTCAAAAGAAAGGGAAAATGTAAATGTGGGATGCAGACTGGAACTGACTGAAATGTCAGAAGCATTAACAAAACCCTCTGTATTGAGTTTGGCTGAGATGAAGTTCATTTCCCCATAGCAGCCGTCACAGTGCTGTGCTTTGCATTGGTAGCTAGAAAAGCGTTGATAACACACCAGTGTTTTGGCTACTGCTGAGCACGGCATCAGTACTGTAACATTCCTTTCCCAATCAAGGGCAAGATCCTGGAAGTGGACACAAGCAGGCCAGCTGACTGAAACTAACCAAAGGAATATTCCATATCATGTGACATCAGCTCAAATATGAAGCTAAGGAAAGGAAGAGGAAGGGGGGTATTTGTTGTTTACACTGTTTGCCTGATGAGAAACTGTTACACAGAAACCCTGCTTCTCTGGAAGTAGCCAAACACTGCTTGCTAATAGGAAATAGAAAATAAATCTTATTATTTTCTTCTTCCCTTGTGCACATGCAAACTTTCACTTTTGCTTCAGTAAACTGCTTATCTCAACCTACAGGTTGTTTTTCGCCTTATTCTTACTCCCGTGTCTGACTGGGAAGCGCAGTGATAGAGTGGCTGGGTGGGCATCTGCCAAGGTCAACCCACCAAAAGCTGGGAAAGTGTGGGTTCAAATTATTAACACACAAGAAGTAGTTTTCAACAATTCAGCCACCATGCTAAGTTCTTCCTAAATAAACATCCCTGTAATATGAATACTAGTCACTTGCTGTTAAAAAGAGGTAAACCCCTATCTACTCTGTTCCTAGAAGTGAGGTTCTGAATGTTTCCAGCACTGAACTGTGAGAGAAAAGAATTTGCTCAAGAAGTGCAAGTCATGCAGTGTGATAGAAATTTTTGGGGTCACGATACTGTATAAACAGGGAAAAGAGATTATTCAATCATTAATTTGATTAATCCCATACCTCAAGCTTCCTCTGATACCCCAGGAGGACCGAAAAGGGATGTCCAGTGACTTAAAAGTCTTAAAAACAGAGTCAAGATTATTTTTTACTCAGGTGTGACCTTAAAATAATATCATATAGCATCCAGTAGAAATATTGCTCATATATGACATTAATAAATACTGTAAAATAACACATAGCCTTCTTCCTTGGGTCCTCTGGAGTTTTCTATAAAGAAAAGCTTCCAGAGAACCAAAATACTTTCTGTGATGACTCCCTGGTTTCTTCCTGACACATAAAATATTTGCAGTTTGGGGCAGGGTGATAGTCAAAGCCAAAAGTTTATTGGAAAGTCTTGGGCCTTATGAAATAGAGGTTCCATAAATCCATTCTAGCTGTACATTTTTTGTGTCTCCTTCTGTAGCAGAGGACTAAACTTAATGGTGTGGAGCCTTCCAGGCCTTCAGCACTGTTAGACCAACCTTTCATTTAAACAAGGATTGTAATTCAAGAGGAACCAATATGAGTATTTTATACAAACAGAAATATTTTACTAGGAATTAAAAGAAATTAAGTATTTCAACTCACACATGTCTATTTGGAAGTTATAGGAGATTAATAGAGCATTTCTTAACTAAATTAAGTTTTTTCTCGTACTATGGAAATAATGAAATATAAGTAAACTATTTTGGAAATAACACAATTATTCATCTAAGAATAATTGTCCTTCCTGTGAGATCCCCAAACCAAATCCCTTGAAGATGTTTCATCACAAGATTCCCTGTCGCTAAGTGTATTTAGTATGCTAAAAGGGAAAAATTTTCAGAGCATGAAGGTCTGGCTTATGAAGAAAGACTCTTGGACCTAAAAGCCAGCTTCAAAAACCAGAAATGTAAATAAAAAATTATGGTCTGATTCAGTTAGGCAACCCTCTTAGTGTACATACATACATGAACAAAAAAACTCCAGAGATATAATAAAGAATAGAGATATAACAAAAACTACAGGCATAACAAGGGAAAAAAACCAAAAGGATAACTTCATCTTTATTTCAGCTTTAATACAAGAACATTTCCTGATAGTAAAATCTTTTAAATCAGGAAGTGGATAGATGTCAATCTATTAAAGATGACTCACATAGTTAGACAAAAAAATTCCTGTGAACTTTTTTTTTAAATGAAAAGTCCTACACAAGCAGTCTAAATGAGTCCAGATAGTTTTTAAACAGATTGCCTGAAATTCAGATGTTGTTCCAATGACTATTTGTTTCACTGGCAGAAATCATTTCTAAAGGACACAGTGAAGTTACATCCATTATGAGTTTAAAGTAGTGGGACAAAAGTCTGAGGACTTCAGTAGAGTAATATTATTTTCTGGACTAAATTGCAGGCAATTCTAGAACTGATAGGACAATTGGTTTAGTTTAAATATGAGGAATAAATTCTTTACTGTGACGGAGGTAAGATATGGGTTGCTCACAGAAGTTGATACCCCATCCCTGTGTTCAAGGCCAGGTTGCTCATGGCAGGGTGTTTGGAAAAAAAATTATCTTTAAGGTCCCTTCCAACTACAAACTGTTCTATGTTTCTACAATTTTGAAATGTGATTTGTATTAAGTAATTATCTTATAAATTCCTGTATAATTTTAAAATAAATTTGTCCATTCATACTTTTGAAACTTCTTTGAACTGAAATTATTAAAACAAAAGGTTTTTTCTTAAAATAATTCATGTGTTCTTCCTGCAAGAGGTCATCAGCTTCGGACTATTGGAAAATTTTTTTTTGACCCGTGTTTACATCGGAACCTGAGGCCATTCCTTTCCTCTGAACTCTGTACCAAAATATGAAATGAAAGCATGTGAGAGCAAAGGAGAAGTGCTGAAAAGAGTAAAAGCAGTATAAATGGGCAAAGAGTGGAAAATAATGTTCCTTATTTGAAATTTGTGCATAAATTTTACATCACAGAAGAAACCAGTCTTTCATTTTATTCTATTCATTTAAAATTATTACTTGCAAGCTATGCTTTCTTACTTATGTTTTTCACAGTGTGAAATACATCCCTAAAGTCTTGTAAAGATTTCTATAAAACAGACAAAAAATCTTCAGCTATGTCTTCAAGAAAACTGAAACACATCTAAGTTCTTAAAATAACAGTGAAAGGTAATGAATTTTAACAACTTATTTCATTCTTCTTGCAAGGTAAGAATATACAAAGCTTTACAAAACTACCCAAAGACCATAAGGTCCCTCAGCACTGGTCACTGCATATCTTGAGTAACTGCTAGACACTCAGCATGCTAGTGACAGTATTGTTTACAGCAAAATATTTTATTTACTAGAATAAGAAAGTAAATAACAAAAGTGAAAATAATGCATTAGAATCCAGGTACTTATTGATATTTAAAATAGAATCACAAGATAGCTTGGAAGGGACCACTGAAATCTGAAGTTCAACTCCCTGCTCATAGCAAGGTCAGCTACAAGATTAGATCAAGTTTTTGAGGCTTTATCCAGTTTGACCTTGAAAACCTCCAAGGACAGAGAGCATACAATGTCTCTGGACAATTTCTTTCAATGTTGCTCTCTCTTCATATTGAAAAAGTTTTTCTTTATGTCCAGATATAATCTCCCTTGTCCTCTCATAATGTGCTGTCTCTCACTACCTACCAAATTGTGCAGCTTGCTGTCTACCCAGACTCCCAGGTTCTTTTCAGCTGCTCCTCATCTAATCAGTCTCTAGACTATTGGTGCAAGGCATTATTTCTTCCCAGACACAGGACTTGATGAATTTCACAAGGTAGTGATAGCCCATCCTTCCAACCTGTCTGGCTCTCTCCAGATGGCAGCCCTGTCCTCTAGAATATATAGAATGCAATCACCGGCAGCAGTTATAGAAGGAGTATATTCAGTATTTATCATGCAAGTGCTATCCAAAATGTGCAGAAAACACTTAAATTTAAAATAAATAAATAAATAAATAAAGGGAAAAAAATTAGACATGGTGCTGATGATCCCTTCATTGCTCCTTCAAGGCTGGCAATGGAACAAACATTGCTCCATTTGTCTCTGACTTCATTAGAAGAGGATTTGCAAAACTTTTTTCCCCTGTCTTTCTTTTTGAAGAGTCTGCTAATCTTATGGAAGCATGCACAGTATGTTCCATAACTACCTGGGGAATTGTAGCAATCCCTTATTGAAAACAATGTCAGACAATTCTTACATACTCTAAGAGAGAGCACATATATTCATCCAAAACAGATATGTCTTACATGAAATTAAGTTTTCATCTTTTCAAATAGCATTTTTCTGACAAAAAAAATCAGCAGTCAAGGAGATATACATAGGAGTAAAATTATGCATCCTCTTGAACACTTTTTGCATTGAAACAATATAATGCATCTTTGTAAACTCATTGGAACTTTCAAAAATACCTATAATACACTGGTCCACAGAATCTGCTAGTCATGGACAACCCTACAAAAACAACCTGGCATGACTAGTTCTATGATGTTGACAGTAATGAAGTAATACAAAGAAATGAAGACATGCCTTTTTTTTAACGTATAGAAAGATTTCATTTTTATCTAGATGGGGCTTTTTTTTTTCATAAAAAACAGTGAGATAAAACAGGGTCTTTTTTCCAAAAATGATGAAAATCCACAGGTGGTGTTCATTTCATTCTGTTTGCTGACATCCCAGATGGATAGGGAGACTCATGATAAAACACAAAACTAACTATTAATAAAGAATAAAAATATAAGGATGGGGGAGGGAAGGAAGAGGGGGAGTTCAGCAGTGCATCTCTCCTGGTTGTATGGAGAAGATTGATTTGGGAAATATTAGTGTGTAAACATGTGCAGTCCAAATGAAGGACAAACTTACGTCCCAAGATTCTTTGAAAGATATGAATTTAGTTCAATTCTTTATGGATGTGCAATTTCTGCACACACAATTTCATAATTTTTACAATTACAGTAGTGCTTGCATCAGCCAGTGGCTGCCAAAAGATGATCAATAGCACAAACACAGGGGTGGGTGCACTCATGTCAATAGATACTAAATCATTCCAAAGCAGAACAGGGGTCAGAAGCTGAAGTACTTAGTCATTCTTCCTACCACAAACTCTATTAAGCCCATATTTAATGCCTGGAGGCAGTGAAACATAAACAGGGGTTATACAAGAATTATGGATCACAGCACAATTCTCTTGGGGAAAAAAGGAAGTCTATCTCACATTGCTCTGATAACTGATTACTGTATTTCTTAACCTGCTTAACAGTAGGTTTAGATAAATATGTTATTCCTCTCTTTCCCTTAGATGATTAGAAAGTTTCAGGTAAAGCAATCTCCAATACAACATCTTACTTCTTCAATACATTTCTCTCTGCTCCAAATGTAAAATTATGCTGCTCAGGTTTACACTTTTTTTTTGCATGTCTGAGAGACTAATCTTTGCAAACTAGAAATAAAATCAGGCAAGGATTTTTTTATAACTACTACAGACCACAGCAGAATGTCAAAGATTTGTAATAAAGTTTCTCTTAAAAGGTGCAAGTAGTCACAGTATGGTTCAATGAGATTTTATGACTTTCATTTTCCTAACTTATTGCTCACTCTCATGTTAAATTGCCTTGGATTTCACAAACCTACTGATTTTTGAGAAATTCCTTCTTTCCTTTCTGCTTCAGAGCTGTTTAATTATATCTTTAAAATTTATCCTCAAAGAGCAGGACAACAGACATTATATTTGTCCTTTAGCTCCAGAAAAGGTAGATGTTTCCCTACCTCTCCACTAATGCTGTACAACCAGGAAAAAACTCTTGTTTCTACAATATGGCTATATGCTAAAGCAGGCCAGAAAACACTGTGAGAGTTGAGAGTACTTCCAGAGAGTAAGAAAGGTACAGATTCAGTGCCAACTGTTTCTCTGACTCATAGCTGTGCAAGTGATGCACCTATATTCCTAACTCAGAGAAGTTGCTAAAGAGAAAAGAGATCCTATATTTTGCATATGGGAAGACATTACAAAGATCTGGCCATCAGGTCAGCTTCTAGATAATGAACTTTGAATTATAAAATGAAAGAGGATTCCTGATCTTTTTTAAAAGAGCTCATAGATTATGGGAGATACAATAATATAAAGTAGAAAAAGTCTGGTAAAATGGTTGCATCATGGTTCCCTGAGACTTTTCTGATGTATCTAACAGATCTGTATCTATTTCACTTACAGTATCTTACCAAAATAGAGTTATATAAAGCAGTGCAGAAACCCTTTAATCTTCACAGTTCCCAAAAACTTACGGAAAACGCAGGCATGGGGGATGGGAGGCGTAAATACCATCTCCTTCAATGTCTGGTGAACTGATTTAAGGTATTTCTTTATAATAACAGCTTCTGGGGTACTTTAAAAGTTCTATCACTCGTGAATGGGTTAAATGGGGCTCCAAGCTGCACCTGCTCAGGAGCAACCCCACAGCAGACCATCCAAGTCAGAAGTCATTTCTTTCCAGATATTAAAACCACTATTGTTGCATATGATACTACACTGTATATCCATCTTATCTAGCCATTCTTGAATCATGGAATCATCTAGGTTAGAAAAACCTTCATGATCAATGAGTCCAACCTTTGACCAACCACTGTGCTGTCAACTAAACCATAGCACTAAGTGCCACGCCAAGTTGTTTCTGAAGTTACCACACATTCAAAAATCTCTAGCACCCACATAACAATGATAGGGAAAAAATGTGTAACTGCACTGACATTCACAATTCAGCAGCAGAAATTATTCCATTATTATGAATAATCATAACTCTTCTCTTATGTTTTATTTGCATAGGGTATGAATTGTCATCCTTATTTTTTTTCTTATATTAAAAAGATAAAAAGTTTGCTAAGAGAATCAGCTCTGGAGAGATATAATTTGCTGAGAAGTCATCTTGGCTTTTTTCCCTGCAGAGCAAAAATAGATATAATTTAGCTAATTTAACTTTTTCATGAGAATATTTCACTTTGAAGACATGATTTTTATTTTACTCTACTGGGAGAAGAGGAAAGAGAATGAAAAGAATTATTATCACTGGCTTTCCATTTCTTCATAAAATTTCAGAATAATAGTCAGCAAGATATTGCAAGATCAATTTATTTCTCTTACCTTTTCATTCCATGGATTAAAAGAGGGAGAACATAAGAAAAGTTATATGATATCCTAATCTTTCAAGAAAATAAGACAATTCAACAAGAATGGTTAGGTAAGCCTGAGTACTAAATCAATCCAGACAAACCTATCAAATCTGAAATTCTATTTTCATTTTTTGTCTTGACTTCTCTATTATACAAGTGCATATTTAAAAAATTTACTTCTTTATCTCATAGTCCAGCCTTTAAGCAGAGTATTTGATCATGAGAAATATAATATCAGTCTTTTGACAATATAATCATTCCTCTGCTACTTGATAGTGGTGTCAGAAACACAACTTTAGGATTCAGACAACAGATCTGTCTGTTTGAATTATGTAGACTACATAAAATGAAGTCATAGAGACAGCCTTTATGAATTGTCCTTAGTACTCCATATACACAAAAAATTACATTTAACTAAGAGGGCAGGATGAGGTTCAAGAAGTAGCATGAAAAAAAACTGTAGACCATTCTCTCAAAAATGCAGACATCCAATTCCTACAACTAGAGCCTAAACAAAATCCATGTTAATTCCTATACAAAATTTTAAATCTTCTAATGCCAGCATGCATTGTACAATATGTCTAGAAGCATTACTGGTTTATTATATAAAGTATTAAAATTCAACAGCTAAACCTTCTGTAGACCTTGATCTTTAAGGGTGGTTTATTATTAACCAGAGCAGTTTCTTACAGAAGGCCGGGCTCTGTGGAGGGTTTTGCCAGTGACAGACTAAATGTTGGTGTCAGATAGAAGTAAGCAGCAGGTGCACAAAGCAACCCCTTAACCAGAATCATCGCATCACATGAAACCGGGTTCACAGAGTGAAGTTCACATGAAAACTTTGCCTCAAACTATTCAGGACATGCTTTGGTGACAATCATTTCATACTTCATACAAAACCATGTATTTCCTTACAGGCAGTTTTAAGAACAAGAGCTACAAAGAGTGGCAAGCTAAGTTATAGAATAATAAAATGGTTTGGATTGGGAGAAACATCAAGTTCCAATCCCTATGCCATAGGCAGGGACACCTTCCACTAGACCAGGGTGCTCTAAATCTCCTCCAACCTGACCTTGAGCACTTCCAGGTATGGGGCATCCACAACTTCTCTGGGCAACCTATTTCAGTTCCTCACCACTCTCATAGTAAAGAATATCCTTCTAACATATATATATGTGTATGTATATATCACCACAACTTACTGATTTATTGGACAGACTTATTTTTATCAACCTACTGCTTAAAATAATTTGTGTTAAGTGTTCTATTGGCCATTTCTATACAGTGTACTGTGACATACAGTATATCAGACCTCAGGCAAAAGCTTTGTGTCAACATTTACAAACACTAGCATAAGCATACATATCTTTGTATAAGCCAATGAACATCAAGACATCACAATTTGTGAATGACTTCCTGCGAAAAGAAAGAGGTCTGTCTTTCAAGGTGGACAATAATTTGCTGAAAGCATACTCAGTCAGAGGTTGTCAAAGGCCAAGGTAAAACGACCAACAGAAATTACCTCTTTTTGGAAATCAGAACTAAGACTAAAGTCTGGTTGAAAGGCGCAGATAAGGGAGCTCACTCTCTTCTCTCTTCTGGTGGCTGAAGGGGACAGGTGTCTCTGCAGACAGTCTTTGCTTGTAAAGGTCAGAGCCTGCCTGTTCCGACCTACTGTTATCTCCAGTCTCTTTTGGACACGTGGGGGAGTTGGTTGGTGCTTCGCACAGTTCTGCTGTCTTGTTCAGGCAATTATTTAGTTAGGGGTTTTTTGTATTTATTTGCTAGCTCTATATCAACGGTGTATATTTGGAGGATATTTGTTTTAGTGGGGTTTTTTTAATCCCTATTTCCCCTTCCCTTTTCCCCTTTTTTTCCCCTTGGGAGCTTGGGAGCTCCCTATTGTGTGTACAATATATTCAAATTGTATATATAATTGCAAGCATATATTTTTGCTATAGCTTTGGCTGTTCAGGTTTTTCTTCTTCCCTCTCTGGGGAGTAGGCTTTTTTGCTGGGTCTCGGCAATTTGGCGGGGAGCCAACTCCAAACTTACACAACCAATTATGTTTATGGGATGAATCAAGCAAATATATCTCTCCAAATAAAAATGCCTCTTGTGTAAATGCATTCTAAGTATCAAAAATGTGCTTATCAGAGAGTAACAGAACAGAAAGAGCTTTTACTTTTGAAATAGGGTGTGTATTTCCTTTATGGCACATGTATCTAACATTGTTGCCTACTTCTGACTTTCATAAATAAACTCCTAGAATTCTTTGTGGTAAAGAAGATTTCAGGGTAACCAATATAGGAAGATGTAATCCCTATGGCTGTGGAGACCCTTAAGAGCAGGATGCTAGGCAATCCTAGATTTCCATTATTCCAATGCAATTCTATAATGTTTCAAAAAGACATAGGATGCACCCTCACACAGGTGCACAGACCTGCATTTTAACAGGTACATAAAAGAAGCACCTTCTCTTGACCACTGTAGACCAAAGAAGCTCTCCTGCAGCAGCCCCTTGCTGCATGCAATTGAAGTGCACTCAAAATGTCTAGAGCCATAAGAATGTTTATAGTAATTCTAATTTTTGGTGCCTATCTCCGTGTATCCTATATGGAGGAAGGCCCTAAGTCAAGCTTTAGACAGCAGTCAAAGTTAGAGGTACTATAGTCTTGAGAATGTGGTCTTTTCCACTTACAGAACACCTATATTCTTGGAGAAAGCAACATTTAAATTCATATTACATAAAGTTATAAATTCAAGTGTCAGAAGTGTTTCTTATGGGTTTCAGGTGTTTCACCATGAGGTGCATATAAAACATTGCGCTAGCTCAGCACAAGACTGGTAAAGTTTACAGTTCCACAAATCCATTTCATAAAACATATTTTCTTCTCCTGACTGACAAGAGTATGGATGTATAAGGCCCAAGCCTCAACGCAATCCTCACCACTCACTCAAGAAAGCATGTAATAAGAACCATTAAGTCTAAATTAGTAGTATATGTATAGTAATTACTTCTTTAATGTGGGAAGCCAGAGTACAATTCAAGTTCAGATTATCATTGTTTAAGAATTGGGTCTTCCAGGATGTGAAAATGCACATTCACCATCACACAGTGCCTAGAAACTCACATGAAGGGCTTCTGTTCATTAGGTGCTCTACAACGCAACCAGGAGTCATAGATCTCTGTCATGATAGAGCTGAAATTTAAAAACATAAGTCAAAACTATGACAAACAAAAGTACTGCTGACAGTTTATGGAAAGTCGTTTTCAAAACCACCCAAAAAATTAGAGACTCTGATAAAAGAGCTCAGGCTTGAGATTTGTTCAACATCACATAGAGCACTCAACAGCTTTGAGAGGTGAAACCAGATCTCTCAAGACCCCTTTGCTGGTGCTTCAACAGCAAGAACACCCCTTCTTCCCATTAATGCTCCAGGTTGTCATCTCCTAGGCTTGGGTTACCACACATGTTGAGGAAAGTATGTCTAAAAACATATTTTCACTAGATTGTCATCAAATTGTGTCTTACAAATAGTGTATACGTAAGACTATGAAAATAGAGAAAAAGGGTAATAACGTAACAAATACATAAAGATGAATATTCCCTTCCCCTTTCCTCTCATATAGGCATTCTTTCATTTCCATGAAATGAAACTGTCTTGATGCACTCATCCACAGGTTCATCAGTTTCTATGCAATTTTAAGACACACTTCATTATTCATTTCAGTCACTTGGCTGCCGACTTGAAAACTGTCTGTAGTATTTGAATATTAATTCCATTTCCAAGAGTTCTACCTCTGTTTTCTTCCCCCTTGTGCCTACTTGGTCAGATCATTAATTAATGAATCACTACAGAGAACAGGTTTATATTTAAGTATTCAGTGGTGCAGATACCTGAATCTATTCACTAAGAAAGCCTACATTTTGCCTTTTTGTCTAGTGACTTTCCCTAGAAAAGCCAGTGAGTAGGCACAAAATAGATCAGTGTTGATTTTATTGCTTTTAATTTCTTTTCAGAATAAAAAAGTGTGAGATATCTGGTTAAACATCAAACATATGGAAAAAAGGTGCAGTTACAAGGGCCTCAATAGACTTCTACATTTAAATTCATAATTTGACAAGTAGTAAATATTGCTTTAAGTAAGTGAGAAGGTGGTTTATCAGAAGGAACACTGTAAGTTTCTACCACTGGAATACCATCAATTTTAGCTCTTCTACTGCTCACACAATAAGCAGAATCAGGCCCTTGATCTCAGAAGTAGGCCAGTCAACTCAAAGCCTTATTTGTGTCTTATCACGCTTCATTTTACAAAGTCCCTGCTTCTCTCAAAATATCAGTTATTCAGAACTTCAAAGGAAGTGAAATACTAAAAGTTTCAGATTATTGATATTATTTCTCTGGCAATGACAGGAGCAGCAAAGCTGAAAAGCAAGTTGGAATATTCAATGCCAGTTAAAAAAATTAAAATACATAATAACTGGGGCATGTTTGGAATTCCATGTGAACAATTCCAAGGCAGTAAAGTCTTATATCAGTTAGAGGTTACAGAAGAAACTGATTAGATATTTAAATTGCAGACTGGATGCTGAAAAATAGAACAATAATACTTCATTTTCACTTTAATAAATGCAGTCATGTCTTGCCAATCCTAATTTCAAGCCCAAATGATTTTAGAACCATAAAAAGAGAGTTTATAGAGTGTTTGGTTTGTTTATACTTTAACAGTTAAATGGTTTTTTATTATTATTTTCAACAGACTACTCAAAATTATTTTGCTGATATTTTGACAAGGGTGAAGAAATGTGTTGAATAACAAGATGTCCAAGTAAAGAAGAGTCAATTCCATTTCCTCATACTTTATGTAAACAAAGTGCCTTAGGTAAAACTTTGGGGATTTTTCTTTTTGACAGTGAAATCAATGGATTAGTAACACATGATGTTAAAAACAGGTAAAACATAGCAAGCAGTAATTTAGAGGCTATGGAAAATCTCTTTGGTGTTTCACTGCTTAAACCTTCAACAAAATTGTCTGCTAAGTGTGAGTTTTTAGCAAATTTTAATACAAATTCTTGTAAGCAATGATATCTTGACTAATGTTACTGTAAGCCCTATTTAATGAAATAAAAAAAGAGCTGGGTCAATTTGACATTTCATTTTCTACTCAGTGTCACCACTCTTTTAAAAACATCCTTATCCAGATAGTTCCTGCTTATCAATCTGCTTCAAAAATCATAACAATTAGCTACAAACCCGAAAAAAGAGAAACCTTACAAATGCAGGAAGGGCTCTGTGTCATAGACTTTGTTTTTAATGAGCAACCATGATGCAAAAGTTGTCCTATAAATATGACAAACTTGTCACTAAGAGGAAAAAAAAAAACCTTTTTATTTCATTTCATTATTCTTTTTTTCTCAAAAGATGAAAGTGTTATGACACTCTACTTAAGAATGCCTTTCATTAAAGAGACCTAACATGTTAGGGACAAATTTCCAAGGAGGGCATAAAGCCCCAAAACCCACTTTGGTTGTTAAAAGCCATCATTTAAGAACTTTGACTTCTGACAAGCTACTGTTTCTTTCCCTTTTATTAGTGCTTCAGCAGCTGAGTAGTTCCTAGGACTTAGTAATTCCCCAGCCCTATGGGATGTACAATCTATACAGTTCTAGACTTCTGGCACAATTTGACTGTAGAGTACTGTCAAATTACATATAATCCCACACAAAGCACCTGAGAAAGAGATGCCCCCTTTCATATCCAGAAATCTAGTGATCTGACCCTTCACCTGTCATGTAGGAGGCCAACGTACTAATTCCTTTTTCTGCTTGATCTGTGACAGAAATCTGAACTTAGGTCTGTGTTGGTGCACTAAAGAAACACTCTCTCACACTCTGCCCCTGAAGTTGTTCTGTTTTGTAAGAAAGACTTGGCTACTCAGGGACCAATAGAGAAAGGAGAATTCTGGTGCCTGGCTGTTAGGACATTCGCCAGAGAGATCCAAGCCCTAATCCTTATCCTGATGAATATTTAAGGAACTTCCCTCTCTTATTAATTCTTGTCTACTTCATATAAAATTCTTAAATATTCATTTGAACTGATATGGGTATCCAAGTGTCTTGACGGCCTGTATCACCAACTGCAGCAGTATTATCTCTTCAGACAGGTAATTAGCTGACTGTTTACCCAAAACAGAATATCCCCAACAAGAAGGGCCGAACTACCCTGCTCATAAATCTCCCATGGCCCAAAAGCTACAACAGTTTAAGAAAACGGTTGTTTAATCCCTCCGTTATAAACTAGCCAAAAATGTTAATTGTGATACCCTACAACATAAGTGGATATTTAAGATAGAGATAAGAAAGGTATTTTCTCCATTCAAATTTTTTTCAAGAAAGGGCTGTCTTGATCTAAGTGGTATCAATATCAAGAAAAAAGAAAAAAAGAGAGACTACTAATGGGGGAAAATGGCACTTATTTCTCTTAACTTTATTAAGAGACAGGAGGATCTAAGTCACATCTTGTCTCAGCCTATTGCCACGGCTCCCTAAGTCTCTTCTCATACATCCTGTTGATAATTCTACCTGCTGGAAGTACAGCTGTCTAGAAAATAACGACCATTTGTGTTTGACCCACCCAATAACCTTCTGCAATGACTGGCTTAGTAGAAAAAGGGGGAGCAGTACATACTGTCCACCTCAGCTTCAGTGAGGCTTCTGACACTGTCTTCCATTACATCCTCACACAGAAACTGATGAAATATGGGCTGGATGAGCCCATACTGCATGAGGTGGACAAAAAACTGGCTGAATGGCTGGGCCCAGAGCATGGTGACCAGTGGCATGAATTCTAGTTGGAGACCATCAACTAGCAGTGTACCCCAGGGATCAATACTGGGTCTGATCCTGTTGGACATCTTCCTTAATGATCTGGATAAAAAGGCAGACCATACCCTCCGAATGTCTGAGGATGATACAAAACTGGAAGAAATGACTGACCTTGACAGGCTGGGGAAACAGGACAGGTACCTTGTGAAATTCAACAAAGGAAAAGTGTCAAGTCCTGTACGTGGGGAGGAACAACCCTAGCAAGAGTACACGCTGGGGTCCACTCAGTTGCAAAGGAACTTGGAAGAAAATGATCCAAGGTTCCAGGTGGACACCAAGCTGAACAGAAACCAGCGATGTGCCCCTGTGGCTGAGAAGGGTAATAGTAACCTGGGCTTCATTAGGAGGATTGTTGCCATTGGGCTAAGGGGAGGTGATCCTTTCCATCTACTCAGCACTGGGAACACCTTACCTGGAGTACTGTGTCCAGTTCTGGGGTCCCCAGTACAAGACAGAAATGGAGCTCTTGGGAGTTAGACTTGATAATCCTTTCTAAGTCAAGATTTCCTTTGATTCTATGATACTAGAGAGGATCCAGCAAACAGCCACAAAGCTGAGAAAGGGACTGGAGCATACATTCTGCAAGGAAAGGCCGAGAGAGCCAGCACGGTTCAGCCTGGAGAAAAGAAGGCTCAGAGGGAATCTCATCAATGCGTACAATCACCCAAAGGGAAACTGCAAAGTGAATGGAGCCAGGCTCTTTTCAGTGATGTCCACTGACAGGACCAGAAGCAATGAGCATAACCTGAAACACAGGAGGTCCCATCTGAACATCAGGAAACAATTTTTTACTATGAATGTGATGAAGCATTGGCACAAGTTACCCAGAGAGATTGTGAGGTCTTCCTCCTGGGAGATACTCAAAAAACACCTGAACATAGTCCTTGGCAATCAGCTCTAGGTGGCCCTACTTGAGCAGGAAGGTTGGACCAAATGACCTCCAGAAGTATCTTCCAGTCTCAAGCATCCGGAAGATTAGATACTATATACTAACCATATATAACAATGTTCCAGAATACACTGGACTTCCTATCACTACAATGGCCTAAATCCCACAGCAAAATGCCATTTCAGGGATTTCTAGTACATTCAAGTGCCATGTCAAACATCTAATTCCGAGACATTGGGATCTCTGAATTGTTCATAGGAATTTATAAGTTCAGTATTCTGCCTGAACAAGAAATCTTGCAGGGGTTCAAAGCCCTTGTGTGCTTTTTAAATTTTATTTGTGAGTTTCAATTGTACTACAGATCTGGGAACCACAGCCACAACTGACATAGAAACATCTATTCTTTTAGCTCTGCCACTTCGTTAGCTGAGAAGTAACTACTGTCTCTAGGGAATGCAAGGTGTTGTGAGTATCTAGCTCGTTGTCAACCTGTTACAATCTGACCAAGAGTATCTGAAATGCATGAAAAAGCGTGACTTCTTATCCCTCTTGGAAGCTCATTTCTCTCAGATTAAGAAAGAATCACTACATCTGCCATTACTCTTAAAATAATTAAAAGTTTCTATAAATGTAGCTTTATTTGCTGGACAACCTTAAATGCAGACATGGCTGCCTGTACTAACTCTAATTAAAACATTCAAGAGAGCACTTCTATTTCCCTCCGCAAATCAAATATTCACTAAGTTGGTCTCACACTGAACTGCAGAGAACTGTTCAAGTTCTTCCCGTTGCTATTCTCTGCAGAGAGACCAGCTTCAAGCATACTCTTGGTTCTTAAAGAGCAATAAATAATTAACATGATGGGTGAAGTATTTCCACCTGGAAGAATAATTCTTAAAAATTAAAGATTTGGGAGAACAGAAATATGCTAAAGTTGCTGAAGGGTGCTTGTCAGAGGAGATTCAAAGCCAAAGCCAAGCTGACTCTGAAGATTCAAATAATCTGTCTTCATCTGCATGAAGTAATGCCCTTATGCCATCAGGTAGTGAGGTCATGGCAAGGCTGGAAGTGAGTACTCTGATTCACTCTGTGAATACTCAAAATAATTGTTTCACCATCAGCTCTTCCTGTGCATATGCACTGCTTAAGAGATCACATGTATATTCTCTAATCCTGCATTTGGCTATTTGTGTCCAAATTACAAAAGGGATTGTAAGGTTATATTTAACCTGCCTCCTTCCTAGCCAGGCTTGAATTGAAACTTCAGCTCCAAAAATCAACCCTGACGCATCCATATTGCCTTGTGGGAAAATCTTGAGTCTGAGTAGGGCATATCCTTCTGCAGTTTCCCAGACTGGAAAGCCAGTCAGCTCTGAGAACAGAGCCGAAGTACAAGGCCAACAGTAAGTGTGGTGGGTTGCTCAGTAGAGTGAGAGCGCTCCAGTCCTGTGCATACAGGATGCCTCAAGTCAGTCATTAGGTCCACAGCATGGAAATTCCTATTCCCATGAGCCTGAATCACAGCAAAGGAGAGAAGCGAGAAAACAGAAGAACTAAAGCAGACTCTCTCCCAGTAAGGAATAGGGAAATAGAAGCAGAATGTCATGCAATAATTTTTTTTTATTTTCAGACCTGTGGATTTTAAAATCACATTAGAAAAAAAAAGGTCCTAAAAAGCTTGTTTGATGTTAAGCAGAAAATGTTTGTACCAAAACAAGTATTGCAAATGCAGCTGTAACTTTGCTTTCTAAGCATATTCTCCCTGGATAGCAAATGTTCCTAAGGTAAGAGGTGAAGTGAGGAGTACAGGGGGATCTGACAAATTTAAACATAGCACTGGCAAGATTCAATCCTGCCCAACGAGGCTGCAGTCTTTGAGATGTGTTTAAGATCATCTGGAGAGCTGCAGCCCACACTTCAGCAAAATAATTTTGCCGTCAGTTCCACGCCAGATGTCATTCAGCATGCAAGAACATTTCTCCATGTTTTCCTGTCTTTATAGAAGCTTCAAGTAAGGACTAATTCAAGCATACAAATATGCTCTATTTGGTCCTTATGTTTCAGTGTTAGAGGGAATACTACCCAGGTCATGGAGTCATTAAGAGGAGCAGTCAAAGACTGAGAAACACATGAACCACAACAAAGCCACTTTTATGGATACCTTAAGCTGTTACTGCTCAGGTAGCAAGATGATCCAGGCAGAGGCCATGTTGAAAAGTCCATTTTAAAGTAGATGAAGAGTACAATTTGGGATCCTAACAATATATAAAAATGGCTCTTTTCCTCTTTTCTCCCCACCACCACAACTTTCTTTTTTTTACCTTAAGTAAAAAAGAAGGAATCACCTGCCAGGTAGAGGTTTACAGGTCTTTATATTTCAGTTTGTAATTCAGTGCTCATTATTACATATTGACTGCTTAAGGAGGAATTTTAACCTTGTTATACAGCTCACTGCCCTGTTAAATTGGCAGTGAATCACAAATACAAAAGCTTTAAGGGTTCTTTTGTTCTATAACAAATATGAATAAAGAAATAAATAAAAATTTATCCCTCTCTAATTTGTCACTCGTAATCAAAAGACAAAATATGAGAAATTTATTAGGGAAAATACTACACATAGAATGAATTAATACCATAATCATTTGCCTTGTCTAAGAAATTGAGTCATGGAAGCTATGACTTAGTTTGTAAAAGCAACTGCAATAAATGATTTAAAATTTAATGCACTTGATCCATGGGAAAAAAATTAATTTATCCTTAATATAAAAAGAAAATCCAAAGGTTTCATTATAATAATTCTGGGCAAGGTAAAGAATGAATACTCCTGAAACTGAAGTAATCATGAATCATTTGCTGAAAGGTTTAAATGAGAACTGTGATGGACTTGAGGAAAAGAAAGAAATTGACTGAGACTTTGTTTCATTAGTGGAATGTAGTTAAGATTTATGTATTATAAATTCATATATTTACCTGAAACAGGATTTTTTACTGTGAAAAAAATAATAACCTTTAAAAGGTTTTCATAAAACTGACACCAAGAAGTGTATTCCTACATGTTACTCATCACCATCAGGAAACTACAAGTTTATTTAGCACAGTCAGGGATTAGGTGACCATTGTCCTAAGCACTGGACAACTGTTTAATACAGACAACCCTCTACACATAGTTCAGCACCTCAGACCATATATCAAGATCAAATTCAGCAAAGCACTGGAACCCACCTTGATTTTGGATATGCACACCACTATCTCCCAATTCAGCAGAGCACAAAGCTAATTCCAGTATGTTTCATTCTGTTTCTTTGTCTGACTCCAGCCTAAGTCCATTTCGTCTTCTATCTCTTCACAGACGGTTTATGCTCTGAAAGAAATTCTTCCTTCAGGTTCAAAGATATACATTTATAAAAACAGACTTAGCTATTTAAAAGCCATTTGAACTAAAGCATACCAGATCATTTGGAAATTAAGCACATTCACCTTTCTTTCTATTATAGTCCTGCTATAACTACATAACTCAGAATAGCAATATAGTTAATGTACATGATAAGTATCATGATGACAATTAGTAGGGCCCAGAGACATACAACTCTAATCTTATGAAATTTTTCACATTTAATACTTCTTTGAGAAATCCCTAAAATGACTGCATATTTCCATCTAATTCCCAGAACAATACTTTTTATCGCATTATAAAATAAGCATTTATATATATATATATATTTAGTTAACATCTCAAACTCATTTCACTTTCTTATGTTGGAATACACTCCCAGACTTTAGCCACTATTCTAGAAATCCAACTGCATTTAAAGAAAAATAATTGCAATTACTATTTAATTTAATCTAATACGGATAACATTTAATCTAAAGGAAGTAGAAGAGCATCAAATCATTTCAATGGAGGTCCCAAACTCTTCCCAGAAACCTTATGCGGTAGTGTTGTAGTAGTTTAAACCAAGTTTTCCCCCTGCAGTTGAAAGTGGTAACTCCCAGGGGGTGGTAACTCTTGAAGTTTTGAAGTTTTGTCCAATGAGTGCTTCTGCAAAATATAAACATACCACAACCAAATGGAAGAGAAGAGTAGCAGTTTTGGGTTGATAGAAGCGGTAGCCATGTTCTGACTGCCACGAGGAAAGGGGTTCTGAGCCCTTGGGGCCTTTGGGGCCCCGCAGCCCCAGGCTGGGGGAGCTGCAGGGACCTGGAACAGCATAAAGCTGGGCTAGGTGCCTGTAGTTATACCGGGAGATGTTTTCTCCACCGTGGGCAGCGGAGACAGAGCAGCAACAGCGGCGGCAGAAGCAACACTGCCGGAGAAGGTGGCAGAGAGCCAGGACAGATAAGAACTGAACTAAACAGCAAACGGCATGCACTGCAGAGAGGACTCCTGGAAGCAGACAGAGAGCCAAGAGAGAGCCAACAGCAGCAGATGAGAGCAGAACTAGCTCTACAGAGAGAGTTGGGGGAAGAACTGAACCAAAAGACCCCAGACTCCTTTGAGACCCCCTCTTAAGTCGGGGTGGTGGACTCTTACTGATTAGAAGTCCTAGATGGAGTAAAGGAGCTAAGAAGCTCAGTCGTCCTGAGATCTCAGCCAGGACAGTGTGTGGAGTTTGACCTTGAGGCCCTCCCTTGCTGCAAGTTACAAAGAAGCTTGCAGCCATCTTGAAGCAGGGCACAGAGGCTCTGCAAGGAATCTGAATTCCCTGAAGATACCAGATTGTCACAAAGACCCCCTGATATGACTGTGGTGAAACGACCTTTGTCTGGGGTGACGTAGCCCACGGAAGACCCCTTTGCCTGCGTCAAGGGGCCGAGGGCGATACCCCCTCGTGAGTGCTGGCAGAGATCCAGCTATCAGCTGCTGCAAGAAAAGAAGAGAGAGAGCCTGCTGCCTTAGAGACATTGCTGCTCTGAAGAAGGGATCTGTCCTTCTTCCCTCCTGGACTTTTATTTGGAGGGGAGAAGAGATCTGATCCATTGTAAATACTTATGTTGTGGTAGAGATAGCTAAGGTTGTATATAATGTATTGTAGTATTTATTTGTACAGTCATTGTAATATATTCCCTTTCCCCCACTTTGAGTCTGGTGTGCTTTGTCTGGAAAGAATCATCCCACATTAGGTTGAGATGTGGGAGGGGGGGATGGAGCTAGGGAATTGGATTTTGGGTATCTCAAACCATGACAAGTGGTCTTCTGCAGTATGTCATTAAGATCATCACATTGAGGCTGTTTTCAGTTAAAAGAGGAAAGACTTCCAGAGACAACAGACCCATGCAGATTTGTCTCTACTCTCTTTTCCCATATCCAGGAAGCAATTCAATTCCAACTGCTCCATTCATTTCATCTATGCCATGATATGCCAGGATCATGAAAAGAACTACTACCACATTCAAAACCTTATCCACTTAAAATATTGGCCAAATATCTCAGCTTCAAATATTTTGTTTCTTAGACTCATATGTCACTCTCTACTACATCAAAAATACTGTGTTCTCTTGTGGAGAGGACAGCTTATTCTGGATATGAAGACCTTTACAGCTGAACTGTGCAAAAACACCATCTATCATATATCCAGCCGGTAACCTGTATATAAGCCAATACCTTGTCTTTCTGAAATTCTCTCCCCAATTTTCAATTTCACTTTCTTCAAAGGTTGCTTATTCAGGTAGAAGCAAACTCACTCAGCAACAGATATTTTCCCTGGAGAAGGGAACCATTTTTCCTCATCATTCCACAAACCAAGTAAAAACTCGTCTAAGGATTTTCCTAGTGAGAAAGGGGAAATTGTGTGACATCTTGCAGATATATAAATTCTAGTAGGAAATTAGAGACAGATTAAAAACAAACAGTTGCAATTGGTGCATGTAGAAGTGACACTAAAAAATTACATGAGCATATTTGTCATTCCTCCAGGAAAAACATTCAACAATCACAACAAAAGCTTAAGGGTATATATAAGAAAACTTTTAGGCTGTACTAAGAGAGGCTTAGAGATTGTTTCTATAACCAATGTAGCAACTGAAGTTTCATACGTATACAAAACATATTATTTCTTGTTGGAAAGAAATAGCTTATAATATGGGGAGCCTTTTGCCTCCTGCACTTAAAAAAAAATCTTACAACATACTGCTATTTACTTCACTCTTCCTTCATAGCTCACTTGTACTCTATCTGTTCTCCAATACAGCTGATGGATCACCACAGTTCTTGTTGGTCTTCCTCATGAACTGTTGGTTAAATGTCACTGGGTCCTCACTGATTTATAGACACTTTAAATTATTGAAGCATTCTTTTACTTGCTGCTTATTAAGTCTATTTCCTCATATTCCCAGAACCTCATTCCATCCATCTCACTTAGCTGACTCCAATCTTCTTTCTCTTCTCCCTTTGTGTTGAAGACTGAAACAAAGTGGATGCTGAGAATGTTATCTATCTTCATGCAATCTATTATTTAGATTCTTCATTTTAAAGAGACTGGATGACTCAGGGGATTTTTAATTGGATAAAATTTTCCCTGCTTGGTTGCTGGGTCATGTCTGTTATAGGTCACCAAAGACTGAAAGTTGGCCTCTGCATAACGAGTCAGTGATTTCTGGTGTTCACAAAGATGATGGAGGAATAATTTTATGATTATGTCACCCAGTCAGATGTCACACTATTCAGTGCAGATCAAAAATGTTCTGCTCAGTCAGACCCCTCATGGACAGTTTGAACTGAATTTCTGATCATACCAAGATCAGCTAAATAAAAACTTGCCACTTGGATGGAGGTAATTGTATTTTCATGAGGGATGCTCTTACTAAATGGAAAAGGAAATCAAACAACTTTGCAAAACAGGATGAGGGATACTGAGACAATATGTGAGTGGTTAGACCAGTATAATTTGTGTTGAGTTTTGCTTTGTTTTTTAAAAATGTGAATAATTTTATTTACAACTGAAGGTCTGAAATCTTTGACCTAACTGTTTTGTACTAATTTTTATTGAAAATATAAACAGATCTTGTTGAAAAACAGTGCAATGCCATGACAACTATTAGTTAATACCAAAATCCTTTGTACACACAGAAGAGGTCCATAAAGAGAACAGAAGATGAAGTTGGGCAGGTAATTACAAGTAGACAGATGCAGCGAGGCAGAATGAGGAGAGGGGAGCACTCCGCACAAGAACACATATCAAGCTTGGACAGAGGAAGAATCCAGTAAGCCTGTTCTCAAATCTACTTTACATACTCATCTATTTGCATGATAACCTTTCAGAAGCTCAGCTTTGCTCCTAATTTTCAGCTGCATACTCTCCCTGCAAAGCACTGTAGTACTGAAATTCAGATATACTTGTTTTGTAACACTTATGTGGCATTAAGCATCTTTGTTTCCCATACATGCAACAATAGCACACTCTTACTGTACTCTGCTCTTTGAAAGCAGAGTAGAAGCAGCCCTAAACCACACTTTTGTTTAAAAATACTGAATCAGTGACCAAATTGTCTTAATTACACAAAAAAACACTGAGCGGACTATATGAATTTTCTGAGATGGAATAGGGTTCATGAGTATCAATCAAGATATCACTCAAGAGGCATCTGTCTAGAAAGGTCAATACATGATGCTGAAATTGCATTCTATATCAGATAAATAGAGCAAGAAATAGATATCATGTCCTCAGTATCTGTACTGAGTTTTCTGTAACAGAAAAGCAAAACAGTATTTGGTGAACTGATGCAGCCAAATTGCTAATGCTAAAAATTTGTGTACAATCATTGTACTCACCATTCTACCCTTCTTAACATAGGGCATGGAGGAAACAAATATATTTTTTTCTATTTAAACTGAGATTTAATCCCTACAGGAGAAATGCTGAATTTCATATGTGTTGCTTTTAACAAAATATTGCATTACTCCTGCTGATAAAAAAATAACTTCTTCCTACACAGTGCTTTAGTACAAATGTTTTCTCAAAGTATGTTACAGAGATCATTATCTTTATGGTCATTCTAAAGGTAGGGGAACAACGCACCAAAAGATGAAGGTTCATAGCCATAGTCACCTACTGGTCATAGAATAATTAAAGCTTCCTAGACCTATGCTTTCTTAACACTTATTTAGAAGAATTTTTAGTTTCATTCCCATCAACTTTAAAACTAAAAGCAAGATGCTGATTTTTAAACATTTGTCTTTTGGGAAAAAATAACCCCCAGAACAGGAATATAAATATAAACAAAAGATAGCCTGGAGCAATGAATCCCTCATCCATGTATAATGACTAACTGAGAAAGCAATATCTTCTAGATGCAGCTAGAAGACATTTTTTTCCCCAGAAAATCAGTCTTCTGTACTTGTTCTGCTTCACAGGATGTTATGGTAACGCCAGGAGGATGCCTGCCCTGTTTGAGAAAGCAATTAGCAAGGGAAGCTTTCAATTACCTCAGTCTTGGTAAAATTAGAAAAGTTTACAAGGTTTAAAGAAAACAAAAGTAGAAAGGATTTGGTTGAGATTAGAGGCAGTGACACAGTGAAAATGTGAAACCAAGGCTGTGACTGGTTCTGTTTGTCACACTTCCCTTGACAGTCTTTGTCTAGTAATCGTGGCCAGAGTTCTAATTTAGATAATTACATTTTTTTAGCTAAATTTCTCCCTCCAGTTCCAGTTGGCTGGGAATTTTCTTTCTTTCTAATATGAACCACATGCAGAGTTAAACCGGGTAGTGTTAAGTAGCTGCTGAATTTCATTCCAGGCAGGTTGCCATTGATGGATCCTGTGATATGACATTGAGGGCCAGTGAACTGAGATGACACGAGTACATAGAGTACATAGATAGTACATATCTAACCCAAATGAATCAGTAGCAGATCTTACTTTAGTATCCCTTAAGGTAGATTTTCATAGCTTTGTGATTGCTATATACTTTGAATAAGTCATTGAACCTCGGTTTCCCTTTCTTACATAATGTACCTAATCCCTCTGGTACAAAAGGTTCTGCTTGTGTTAGGGTAATATCCTAACACAGATGAGTCCTGATCTCAAACGAACGTCAAGGCACAAACAGATTGTGACTATTGCATTAATTTACCAAGTCCAGAGAAATTATTATATTTCTAATGCTTACACAATATGGCCCATCGAATATTTTGCCAGAGAAGTAATTCTTCAGGGTTCTCAGTCCTGCTCTGGACTTTCAAAAAGGCAGAAACACACCTAGTCACTTGCTACCAGCAGTTGCTTAAGGTTAGCTGGCAAGACCGCATCAAAACCAAAATGATCCAGAAAAAAAATTGATGCAAGAGTCTTGCACTGCCAGAAGAATTCAAAGGGAATTCCATCTGTTTGGAGGCACCTGCCAAATGGATAATGTCCACTTTCCAAAGACTGCGCTCTTTGGTCTGAGAGCAAGCAGCACATCAAGACACAAAACCCACAGGATACAGATGAATGATATAACCAAATGGACAGCAGGTAGCTGAATACACTGCTGTACAAAACAAAACACAAAGCAAAAGACAAAGATCAGCCTCCTCAACCATGAGACTATGGAAGAGGGAAGTAACGCAAGGAGAAAATAGGCATACGTAGACCCTTATTTAGCACTTTTGAGGGTGCAGTGCTATTTCAGGGACTTTAATCCATTGAAAGAAGCTTGCAATCACAGAGGGACTTGGCTAACTTGAGTGCTTGCTACTTCTTGAAAAGTTTTGCTTTTTTTTCCAGGGAGAGAAGAGTTCATGGATGTGAAGAAAAGCCTTCTGGGCTAACACTAAATCCCCTAGGGTTGTAAAACAACAACAAATTCACAAATTATAAAGAATTCTAAAATCTCTAAATCTTGGGCATAGGAGGAACAACAGATTTACTGCCAGATCAGTGTCATTCTCCAGGCTCAGTTGAGAAAAGAGGAAAGAAATTTATTAATCTAGTAGAAAAAATTGGAGGTGAATGAAGCACCCCTGGTTTATTTGGTTTGAAGTCCAATAGGTTGCTAAATTTGGGGGTTTCCACCCTTCCATTCAGGGTTTACATTTCAGTTACTTGTGTAGTTGGTTACCTAAAAAGCTGACTTTCTTCATTATCTTGGATTGATAATTTTATGCCTTATTTTTTCTTCTTTAATTTTCCTCTTTAATCCTTATTTATAAACCATTACCCTAACCTAAATTGTTTCAACTTCTGCTAAGGAAAACACAAGCATCTTTCAGCTTCACTTTATAAATCTGTTTGGAAACACTGTGCATTTGCAAGTTTTTATTTGATCTTAGTGCTTGCTTATCACACTGCACGTCTGTCTGGTATTCTTCTCCCTCAGTGCAAGCTTAGTACGTTATTGCTAAAGGAATTTTGTTTGAAAAAAACAAACAATACTTCATAAAATATGGAGAGCTACTCTGATGATCAATAAAGCACTAATGTAGTTATCCAAAGAAGAATTTAAGCAAGACTGCATCACCAAGGAGGAAGATGACCTCCAATGTCATCACCTTCGCAAAAAATGTTTGTCAAATTTTGCAAAACATATTGTTTTAGCTATATTAAATACATGTAGTGAACAGTCTCTGGTATGAAAAACTTCATTTGACATATGGAAGGTGGTAGAAGGAACATTTTCCCTAAGGCAATTATTTGAAGAAAAACAAGAAACAAAGGCTTTCTTGTTTCCAAGTTTAAATGAGCTCAGAATCACCCTATGCACAGTCTTTTGTCTTCCTCAGAGACAAACTCTAGGGCTCTATGAGACAGTAATTACAATGCCAAAAAGTGTCAATAATGACAGTCAGATATAATACACCATGTAGAATCTTACATAGTGCTTAGAAGTTCATTTCTTCTCTTGATCAAATAGGGTTCTATTTTTGAAATAGAAAATATATGTGGAACTTTCTAAAAAAACCAGTTACCTGGAATGGGAGAGACACTGCTTGTGCAGAGCATCCTTTCAGACAGAGGCTTTCTCACCCTGGGGAACCACAGGGAGGTGCAGGGTCCCAGGAGCGGTTACTGGAGGGCATGGACAGATTTATACAGTCCTTTACCAAACATTAAAGTTAACACCAAAAATTTTTCAGTTGCTCACCTGGAGCCTGCTCATATTTTTTAAAGTAGTATGGATTTAAGGTACCCCAAATATGAAGACCACTTTATTGAATGTGAAGACTTCTTGGGAACTCTTAGACCTAGGACACAATATGTTGGTCTGAATTTAACACATCCAAAATGTCCTGTTAATTTTACCTGTGTTTTCCTTCTGTTCATTGGAGGGAAAAAGAAGCAAATTACATCTCCAAATAGTTCTTAGATGAGATTTTAAGCTCTGAGGTTTTAGCTCAGTTCCACTAAAATGGTCTGAAACTAAGCTGTAAGAACGGGCAAATGGCTTCAGAAAAGTTGCAATACTATAAATGAACCTTTCATTGTGTAGTTTGTTTGCCAGGAATTTGTGCTTTTATTTAATTTGTAGGCAGTCTTCCAAATGTCCTAGCTTTCTCTCCTAAAACTTATGGAAATTTTGAAAACCAGTTTGGAAATATTCTTCTGAGTTTCAAGGAGGAGAAGGCAATTATTTTCATACTTCTCTGGATGATCAGCAGAGGCCCAGGAGCATGAGGCTAGTGTAATATCCTGACAAAACCCATGATTATCAAGTAATGAACAAATCTCTTACTTCTCCCTGTGCTGTGCATTGGATTTTTTGGCCTACTTCTCGCCATAGAAAATGTTGCAAAAAGCAACGATTGATGTCTTTTCTTCCTTCCTCCTTGGTATCAGAATGAATCATCATCTTTCTCGAATTCTACACTCATCCAAGATAAGAATCTCATGAGCTTCCTCTCACAAAACTTTTGGTGTGGCTTATGATCTCACAGGCACATGCTGAGATCACCCCCATAAAGTGCTGGCAGCTCCCAAAGTCCACATTTCACTGCAGTCTGTTTAAAGAGATGCCCACATATTACAGCCATCATATTACAGTGTTCTCATCATTTTCACTGAGAACAGGCTTCGCACACACTTCTCATTTGCAACATTTTGCTAAAGTAGTGCTTGGGGTAACTGGCTCACAAGGTCGACTAAAATTTAATAATTCCAATAAAATAAAACTAAAATCTTTGAAGCAGTAAAGTTTATTAATCTCAGCTTTTTGTCAACCTAGGATAACTATGTTAAGTTCTGAGAATGAAATTTTGTTATAAAAATTAAGCTGGAATTGGTACTGTGCTAGCTTGTTCCCTCTAGATAGGAACACAGAAAAGACCTGACAAGCACAAATTAATGCTCTTCTTTTTAAATCACCATGCCTAGATATTAGGAGTCTAAGATCCACATGCATAACAACCATGGACAATGGATTGCCTGAAGGCAAAAGAAAAATGCTGAAGTCAAAACGATAAGACTGAGTGAAGGCTATAGAGTGTTATGCTTTTGTTGTGCTTGTACGAACCTAACTGAAAAATCATCACAGACTGAGACTGCATCAGTGTACTTGTTGGTGAACTAGGCATTAAGGAACCTGCACAAAAACCAAAATTATCAATAGTTCTTGCTATACAGTGAACTATAGAAAAAGAAAACCTGGGAGCAATGCAACTAACAAAGCTACTCGGTAGTTTCAACAGATCCCCATAGCTGATGTAGTTAACTTTGTACAGTCAAGGCAATATCCATCTTCAAATGGAAACTCAGTCTGAGAGCAAAGCAAATTTTACTATTTGCTTGCTACCTGTCTCTATGCTCTCTGCTTCCTTAAGGTCAACCCTTGGAAATGTGTAAAAAGCAGTCTACCCTTATGCATTTATTAAAATGCTTTATACAAGGCATATGCATACATTTAGGAAGAAAAAAATACTTTTGCATTCATCGCCAACATGGAACAACTTCATATTTAAAAAAAAAATCAACCAAACAAAAAACAACAAACAAAACCCAACAAAACAAATAAACAAAGGCAAAGAAAAACAAACCAAAACAAACCAAACCAAAAAAATCCAGCCATCAGGGAGATTTATCCATGATTTTGCAGGCAATTACTTTTGAGAGATAGTTGACTGTGAGTGCAATGAATGTAAATGTTAAAGAGGGGGGACTAGCATCACTATCTGCAGTAATACATAATCATACCTATAGTGTTACTAGATTTTCCTCGGCAATTTGTACTTTATTTGTTTTTACTTTACTTGCTTTTACTTTACTTTAGTACTTTTAACTTCAGAGGCATCAGTCACTGCTATTCATACCTTTAAGTTCATTGAGTAGAGATGCCTATTGGTTTATTTAATATAAAAATAATAAAATATCCAAATATATTGTTTCAAAACTTCCCATTTATATGATTTTAAAAAAACTTTCTTCTTAATTTGGTTCCATTACTTTCAATTATAATAAACTATTTTTTTCAGTAAATAGCAGTAGTTTAGAAATGTATAAGACTACAATCTTCATCTTTACTCCCTCATGAGTCTGTGCAATGAACATTCAGAAAACCCTATTTGAAAGAGTATTCAGAGTATAAAAATTTGCAACTAATGATTAATCTAAGATTATGAAATAGAAGAAAAAGGAAATTTTTTCTGACACTACAATTCTGACTTGGCCTGAAAAAAAAAATGCAAAAGAATGTCTCTTTTCAAAAAATCAGATTGGGAAGATTTAGTAAAATAATTCTGAAGGCCAAATGATTAGACCTTCTCTTAGTCTTCATGGAGATATTGAGATGGTCTAACTTGTCTTCTCTGATGATGATTTTGTATTGTTGGAAAATGACCAACATCTGAGGACTTGTGTCATGGAGAATGTGTCACCACTGTTGCTGAACACAGTGTCTTTTCATTTTTGCTAGACCATCAAGGTATAATCCATTAATATGCAAGACACAGGTTTTAAGAACATGCTGCACTTACTTCTAGATCTCCATGATTAATTTTTGGACACTTTAATATCATTCTGTATAGATTCTTACACCCTCAACATGTTAAATTCTTCTTAAAGAGTGTTAATGGACAGGCATTAAAACATAATACTAATAAAGACTTTGATACAATTCCATAAGGTCAAAAGGCTTTCTTAAATTGCTTTATAATTTATAAAATGAACTGCATTAGTCAGAAATATATCAATGTAAGATCGATCAAAGAGAATATTATGGTAGGAGCAATAATTTCCCATGACAGAAATTTACTCCTTTTTAGACACTTCGCCTAAATAAAATGTTCCCACTGTCCTTGATCAGTACAAAAGGAAATAATACAAGAAAACTTGGAGACAACTAGGTAAAAAGAAATTCAGAGATTTATTCCCAAATGTTGGGGAACCTTACACTACATTCAGAAGGATTCACATAGTCAATATTAAATACAAATAGCAACTTGAAGCACACAAAGAAGTTAAACAGATTCATACACCACCTTTTAGTATTCACAAAGGCTAATTTTTTATTATATCAAAAATCTTATGTTTTGAAACCCAAAGGCAATTATAGAAATGTGATTAGGCATTTTAAATAAGCAATAAATATTCATTCTATTCTTCTCATTCACTGAAATAATCCACCCCATTTAGCAGTTTTTAATCTAAACATTCTAACATACAAAACCAAGACATGAAGAAAATATTATCCAATCTGAATTATATTTAAATATTTGACTGAGAAGGAAAAACACATCCGTTAAAATGGGATGAAATTTCAACAATTGAAACAAAATTCCATCTTTAAATCAATTAAATAATTAAATTAATGTGAAAATACTATTAGGATTTCATTAAACAGATGTAAAAAAGATGGCCACCTGATTGGTCATAAATCTTAATGAAAATGTTATACCAAACTTCATGAAATTCAGGATTTGAAGTAGATCAAATATCTTACTTCAGAACAAGATAGTATGTAGTGTCTAAATCTTCAGAGCTATGCTGGCAACAGCTAACTACAGTTGTATTTGCACTCTGGCAAGGATGAATTCAGTGTGCCAGTCATTCCATGAGATTTTGCTCCGAGGCATACACAGACCTTGACACCCACAATATCAAAACCCCTAGTTATTTGGGAGGCAACATGGATCAAGAACCTTTGAGAATACAAGCACCTTAGATACCCAAATTCAACCTAAAAACTTGGTCAACTCCAATAATTCTCATTTTTCTTACAATATGAATTCTTTCACAAAATGATGAAGGGAAACGGTAAAAGGAAGGGATCTACTGTTATGTCTTCTCAAGAGTGTGCAGAAAGTCTGTGTGGAAGTGACATGTATTTCTCCTGCAGGATTTTGGAGATCTGGCTGCTGAATTGACTCACCAAAAAGGACTGTGAGGCATGTAATTTTTAGGTCAAATGAGACAATTAGTGCCATGCATATCTTAAACAGCTCTCCTCCATCCTAACTTATTGTCAGAGTAACCTGTTAGAAATGAAAAATCTTCAGTTTTCTGAGAAATTGCAGAAACCTGTATAAGAAACTGTATAAGTACACTCCATAAGAATTTGGAGTATGACTGAGATAACAAAGTTTCTGCAAATAACTAGAGTTCTCAGTCCAACACAAGTTTCATACTTCCATGCTGCCCACAGTCTATATTCAAACTGCTCCACCTTAAACACCAATTCAGAGCTACATTCCAATGGGTCAGTATATATGTGAGCCAGAATCCATGACTGATTCGAGGTATTGAGTTGAATTTAGATCTTTTGATGCAAGCCAAGGTGGACAAGGAGCTATCAGTTCTCTTCCAGTAAAGTACTGGAAAGCACTTTCAAAGCAGAAAGATACTTAAAAAAAAAAAAAACAAACAAAATTATTGGATAGCAGAATGCTTGCACGTACTAATCTGATAAACTCAAATATCTGTTTAGTTATGACAAAAAGAAATCTTACCCTTATCCCTCTTTACTTTGTGTTTACAAGTCATTCAAGTAATTCAAAATTCTTCAGACATAAAACAAGAGAAAGACTGGATTTGGAAGCCTCAGGTGGGATTTACTGATGCCCGAGGTATGTAATCCTTAACTAGAGCCAGTTTGGAAAAAAAACTTAATTATTTTAGTATTTAAAATATTCAGTATCTGTACACAGAATTTAAGAACATCTGCACTTTATCTTCCCCTAAAATTGAAACTTTGAGATGGTATCTGAACATCTGACATGTTTTTTTCAGATTAAAAACCAATTAAAAATATGTCAATCAGCTTACAGGAATAATGATCTCTGAAGCTTGCACAAAGAGTAGGCTGTTTATATATTTCCAACACAGCCACTCTGAAGAAAACACTCACTCATCACTAATTCACAGCAACATAAAGTATACACCTGTACATCTCATCCTGACCTGTCAATCACCAAAACCCTTTATGGAATCCCTGTATTCAGAAAGTGAGATACAAATAACATGAGACTGTGTGAGAAATTCCTCTTAAACAAATATAACCTTCAAATTAACATTATGTGTGATTACACCTTTATAATATTTCCATTTATCTCTTTCTTTTACTTCCTTCCCAAGGAAAGAGGATGTGAGGTTGTGCTTTCTCTAGCTTATTAACAGTTTATTCATTAAGATATATTCCAAAATTATATAACTTCAATATCACACCAAGAGAATATAATTTTCTCATCAATTAGGTTGAAAGGTAGATATTTCTGTTTGCGATGTCTGCCTTTCCAGCAAATCAAATTTGTAATATCAGCTTCACCTATTAATTTGGGGGCTGAGGGTGGTGCTGCTCTTCTCATTTTATTCTGTTTTTTGGAGAAGTCATGTTACCTGTTATGCAAACACACAAAACCTACTGTGTCTTACTGCAAGACCATTTCCTACATTTCCCATTCTCAGTTTCTTTTTTATCTTTTTAAATCTCTTACCTATGACTACTGAGCTATTATGTTAAATTGCTTATGCTTCTTGAAAATGATATTTTGTCTCTCAAAGACTTTGATTTTTTCCAAGAATAATTCCTTGACTTCACACCTGAATCTGGCATATTTTTCAATCACCTGCACCCCCTATTCACAAACTTTGCAGCTCATGGACAATGAAATCTTTTAGTGCTTTCAGAGCTCTGGGAAACATTCAGTCAAAATGTAAGATTTTGACAATGTAAGATTTTAAAATTCCAAGTTTTCAGACGTGCAGTTCAGTCTACACAAAAGAGTTCATTATAGAAACCAGTGAATGACATAGAATCATAGAATGATTTGGGTTGGAAGGGACCATAATGATCATCTAGTTCTAATCTCCCCACTGTGGGCAGGGATACCACCCACTACAACAGGTTGGTCAGGGTCCAATACAATCTGGTCTTGAACATTTCCAAGAATGGGGCATCCACCACTTTACTGGAAAACCTGCTCCAGTGCTTCACCACCATCTGAGTAAAAAAATTTCTTTCTAACAACTAATACAAACCTGCCTTCTTTTAGTTTAAAATCATTCCCCTTGTCCTATCACTATCTGCCAATATAAAAAGTCCCTCTTCCTCCTTTTCATAAGCTCCCTAAAGGTACTGGAAGGGCACAATGAGATCTCCCCAGAGTCTTCCCTTCTCCAGACTGAACAACCCCAGCTCTCTCAGCCTGTCTTTGTAGGAGAAGTTTTCCAGGCCTCTGATCTTCCTCATGGCCTCCTCTGGACTTGCACCAATAGGTCCAGATCTTTCTTATGCTTAAGATCCTGGAGCTGGATGCAACACTACAGGTGGGGTTTCGTGGGGGCGAAGTAGGCAGGGAGAACCCCCTACCTCGACCTGCTGGCCACACTGCTTTTGATGCAGCCCAGTATGTGGTTGGCCTTCTGGGCTGCAAGCACACATTGCTGAGTCGTGTCCAGCTTTTCATCCATGTGAACCCCCAAGTTCTTCTCCACCATTTGAGGTATATTTACCTCGAACATCTCCCAAAGATTCAAGGTGAGTTAATGCAGTGTTTAGTTGCCTACAATATCTAATTATTACTGATCCATAAGAAAAGTGGCTAAAAAGAAGAAAAAGAGGAAAGAAATAGAGGAAAAATAGCAAGAACACTAATCATGTGGTTAAACGACTTACATTATTCAAATGCTGTCATCACTAGCTGTAGTCTAGTAATGCAAACAATTTAGATTAAAAAAAAAATAGCAGCAAAGCTCTTCAAATTTCATACAGCACCACATTACACTGTAAGGAAGCTGAAAGGATGAAATTGAGATACACAGATGAGGGTCAATAAAAAACATAATGCTATCTGAATCATCTGTTGCCTGACAACACACAGGTGCATATATGGAAAAGTATAGCGCTACGGCAAATATCCACCTACATAGACAATTCATTTGAGAGAGATTTTTCAGTCCCTCTAATATTCAGAAAATACTACAGACTTTTTCTTTTCTTTTCTTTACCATGCTTAAAATAGATTGTTTTATTTCTTTTTCTTGTAACAATTATCATCTCTACGCAGCAACAACTACCTCAGTTAAGGGACAAAAAACTTATGGATTGCTAAAACATTTGTTTATTTCTTAATGCAATTAAACAATAAACAAACTGAACACAGGAACAAATGCAGGCCCTAATCCTGTAGAGACTAATGGCCATTCTTAAATATAGGAATATGTAAGCAGTCCTAATTAGGTCTTTAGAATTACTCTCTTTAAGGTAATTGAGACTATATCATACACCTAAATTTAGAAGCCTCTATAAGTTTTTCCACAATTAATAATACTAGTGATGTTTCTGTTTCAGATGTTAAATTTTGCAGAAAAAGAACTCCGTGTCTATTTCTCAAAAAAAACCTCATAAAAGCAGATTGCAATGGGACTCCTGATCCAGTAAAAGTCCTCATTCAGAAATGCCATATAGCGAAAAAGGTCATACAAATGAAGCAGAAACTGATGAAGTCATCTCCTTCAGCCCATTGCTGGTTTATGTTTTGGTTTCTTTTGCATGAAGGATAAGAGGCATAGATAACAGATGTTATGTCCCGATAAATAAACTAGTCCAAGAGGCAACTAGATAATTTTTCTTCATTACCATACACTATAATGGCCTTGTGATTTTGCTTGCTCTGCATGGCTCACAGACACTTGTTTTTATGCCACCTCATAGAAAGGTAATATTGACATCTAAGTTCTTATCTCCTTTTTCCTGACTAGGTACATTCCAGTTTAATACCAGTTGCTTCGCTATGAACAAGAAAGATGGGGTTTGGAAAGGATAAAGACTTTTTACACTACATTACTTTTTCAGCTTTAAAAATAAACCCTGAGTGTACAAAATGTCTGTTCTTGTGTGCCCTGAGTTCATTTGTTTGTTGCACATTCTTTCAGTCAGAACTTTCCTGGGCAGAAAACAGGCCGTTCTCAGCAAAGAATCAAAATCCCATTCAAGATGTATTACAGAGAATGACTTCTTAGCTACACAGATTCATATAACCCAGATTTTGTTATTCTGTGATGGGGTAAGCAGGGGGTAAATGGAAATTTTGGCAGCTGAGTTCTTTTGACTGATTGTTCAGAAAAAGCCTGAAAATTCTAAATTTCTGATCTCGTGGGCTGAAGAACCACCTCAGCCAGAAGAACAAAAAGTAGAGCACTGAAAGGACTTTCTCTTTTCCAATTTGTCCCTGCAATAATGATTAATATTCATATTATGAGCAAGAGAACCCACAGTCATCCTCCAGTCTCTACCAGTCTTAATAATGGACTTCATGAGAAATCACACTGCTAAGTGACTTAATCCTTGACACCTGTGTCTATGAGTTCCTGAAACTTTTAAGTTCCATCCCAACCTCTCCATGTTCATCCTCCAGCTTTCTAGTAGATGGCCTCCAACATAAAGCTGTGAACTAAATCCACTAAAGGAACTTATTGGTTGAATGGTTCTCCTAAGAACTTGCTTAGGATTAGCAGCTGTAACACATCTGGGTGCCAAAGCCCTAGGCTGCAAACAATTTTTATGCTAGGAATAAATAGCAAGGCATACAGGATGCTCCAGGTGCTTTTCTCAGCACTTTATGGATTTCTCTTCTATCAAGCAGCTTATCATCACAAAGATGAAGGAAATGCTATGCAACACAGTGCAGTGCTGTAGGGCAAGAGTGATTTATTATGTAAGAAATTATAAAAGTTTTCATATATTTCTGAGTGTTATCTCATTTTGATAATCATGGAATGATAGTAAGTTATTGAATTTCCCTGCCCAGCAAAAATTCAAGTCCATTACTTGGGAAAAAACACAAGCATAACGCTGCAGTTCAGCAAAGCTGATGAGAACATTTTTGTTTTGTTTTCTTGTTCTCTTTTTATGTTAGCGTTGAAATGCTACCATATACTGGAAAGCAACCAGAATGCTGAGATAGCTTTGTATTGCACAGCATCAATTGTACTCTCAAGTTGAAAACCTCCAGCAGACAATACAGGATGCACTTGGCTGAAAAACATCATTACATGACTATACTGGGTCAGGTGCCAAAACATATGTATGGTACTGACCTCAGGCAAATTCCCAAAAAAATCTTTGATGATTATATTAGCTATCACTATATTCCATGACTGGATTTTTAAAAACACAAATTACTTAGAAACACAGACTTCTGAAGAAAGTTACTCACTTAAAAGTTGAGCATTGTCATAAGACTGAACTAGGAATTAACTACGGCTTCGCTACTCCTTAACTTATGCTCAGAATTGTGCCTAAGATTATGATGCATTGGTTTTCCAATAAAATCTTTGTTTCACACTAGAGCTTTGTTGAGAAAGATAAATCCATTTTATGGAGGATCTTGATATTTCACAATATGATTTTGTCCCCATTAGCTTAAACCTATTGTCAGCATAACTGAGAGGAAACCTATAAAGGGAATTGTTAACAAAACCTGGGGACTATCTGAACCCATCCCAGGAAAAACTGTGAAATCATGTCTTTCAAACAAACAGAAAAATTTGCTGCAGCCAAGCAGTTCTGCTGAGAAAAAAAAAAAACGCTGAAGAAACAAAGAATTTAAAAAAAAAATACTTCAGAGAGAACCAGAAAAAAACAGGTCAATGGTGGACAAAATAGATAGATAAATAGATAACAGATAAAAATAAACCTATGTGACTAATAAAGGAGGTTAAAGAAATCATTGAAATGTCAGTGCTAAACAACTCTGAAATACCAAAGACTTTTTTTTATATGATTAAGAACAAAAAAGTCTATTTTGGCCGTACAAAGATCAGCTCCTTGTAGTAAATGGTAACAGTTTCAATAATTCAGGTACCACCAAAGCGTTTGCATTAGCTAGTTCTGTTTTATTATTTTAACAAAGTAGGAGTCTGCATCCAGTTCATATGCCATCCATGGACAGGACAAACAGATTACCATCTGTAATTGTACTTGTTAATAAGTATTATAAACATATTTGTATACCAGTAGTAGTTCTTTTAAGAAATCCTAAAAATTGAGAGCAGTTCCAGAGAATTGGAGGAGTGCCATTCTTAAAAGGTGTAAAAATATTAGTAAGCAATGAATATCAGTTGGTGTTGTCCCATGTACATAAATCCAATCAAACATTGATGGCATTTGTTAAGGATTTCAGAATCAGGATTCGTGATTTAGAATCATAGAAAGGTTTAGTTTGGAAGCAATCTTAAAGATCATCTAATTGCAATCCTTAATGTTATATGCAGGGATACCTCTCACTAGACCAGGTTACCCAGAGCCCATCCAACCTGGCCTTGAATACCTGCAGGGATGGGAAGTCCACAACCTTTCTGGGCAACCTGTTCCAGTGCCTCACCACTCTCATAGTAAAGAATTTCTCCCCAATATCTAATCTAAACCTACTCTCTTTCAGTTTGAAGCCATTTTCCCTTGTTCTATCAGTATATGCCCTCGTGAAAAGTCTCTCTCCAGCTTTCTTGTAAGCTCCCTTCAGGTGCTGGAATGGGTTTGATTGCTCATATCCTCTTCAGGGATAGGCAGATTTCTGCAAGCCTTTGATTTAATATCACATGCATTTTAAGAACTAATGTTACATGGAATTAACAGAATATCTATTAAAATAGACTGAATACCAACTCACAGAGAGATTTTGAGAACATTTTAATGCAAAGATATTGATAAAAAAAAACATTTCAAGCATAACCTCAGAGGCTATACCTGTATCATGTGAGTACCTGTGTTTCTACTGAACTGTGCGTATCATAAAGTGCACACAATATTTTCCATCCTCATTTCTTAGTACCTTTTTCTTTGCTGGATCATGCTCCACCACACTAGCTATCTCACATACTTCTGTGCCTCACCCCCAGGCGCTTCTTGTACTCCTGTTCCTAATCATGCTACTTTCTATCATTGCTACTGAGTTCAATGAGGAATTTCATTTGGCCATATGCACCCCTGAAAAAGGATCAGATAAACTAGAAGGAAGTGGTCTGAACAACTCAAAATCCATCTTTAGTAATGGAGGAAATTACAGCCATTCTGAATGCCATGGAAATCAAACTAGGCTGCAGGTGTTGCATCATCCAACACAACATCTAGTAAGTTTTCTCTTATGGCAAGTACTGTTCCAGAGAAAGTAGATTGGAAGCTAGTGTTGAGACATTTTAGTCACCAGATATGGGATAAGAAATACAGAGTGACAGTGTTCTCTGAATGAGGAATATACCTTTCAAAACAGGTAATGCAATCTGCTACTCTTCTTCTAGCAGGAGTACTCTTGCTACAAGGCATGGTCAAGCAGACATCATTGGCTGCTCCCAGTGCTTAAACAGCACTGGAAGATCAGGTTGAAAAGGAGGTGATTATTATAATTATTCTGAACACTAAGTATCCCAAAGTGAACTACCCAAATGTAGTTATATCAAAGATGTTTCCCATGCCCTCAGCAAGTTTGCATGACATGCTGTCTAGTTCTGTACTGGTTGTTGAGTAAACGCATATACCCCTCAACGCCCATCTTTGAGGACCCCCACCTATATCAACAAAGAAAGGAATTCCTCCAATATATAGAATACCTTGAATCACTGAATTAACTTTATCAATAAACCATTAGATACCTTTCTTTTTTCAGAAATTAAGACTACTTGAAGAAGGGACACCCAAGCATGCTCTTCTCACCAAATGATAGCAACTTTAACAGTAGCCGAGAGCCATCTCTATCATGAATAATGACTCCTATATCCTCTCCATGGGCTCCAAATCACTAATTGGGAGAAATGTGACAGAAATCTTGTAGAAAGTGTTTTAAGTGCAAGTCTATAAGCTGCTACATACACATGTCCAACTATTTACCGTCCATTCTTCCAATTCTCCCATTCAACCTTCAGAGTTTCAACTCCGTGACATATCTAGAAGTCATACCTAGCAGTAGACATGTAGCACATCAGGAGATATCTAGCATATCTTCTCTCTCTCTGGGACTTGCCTAGCTAAATCCTTCTCCTAGGATTTCCAAAGGATGTGAACTTGATAGAACTGTCTGACAGAACCTAATTGCTTTCTGGCTTGGATGTCCCAACACTAAGAGGGACGAAAAGTTAAGACCCAAAAGGTGACCCAAAAATTTGAAAACACGTTCCACAAGCTAAATGGTTTTATGACTGGAAGTTGAGAAGTACACATGGAAAATTCCACATGGAAAAGATACTTGAAAGTTTGGGAGAGGAAAGAAATCACATTTTCTTGAATAAAAGCCCAAATAAGTGACTTATTAGTTGCCTATGACACATAAGTTTCTCTCTAGCCTGTTTCTCACCTCTAATACTAGCAGAAATAACCATCTATTTGTGTGAGTCAGTTCTCAGCCCTCAGAAGCTTAGGGTATCACAATGTCTAAATACAGGAAACACTGTGAAAATGTGTAGATACATAGGAAAACTGGAGATCTCTTGGGAAAACTAGATTTTTCTGAAGTCTGCAGATAAGAGACACATGTCTTTGGATTTGCATCTTACCTCATACCACTTCTGTTGCTGATTACAGTAATATTAGGTGAAAACAGAATCAGACTTTAAAACATACATTTAATGTTGAACGTGATTGAGTCTGGCACAAAAAAAATACTATATTTCTATAATTTTAACCCTGAAATATCATTCGATTACAGTATAAGTTTTATTAGAAAGGAGTCATTAACAATGTTCAAGTTCTGATTGAATTGGTGCTTCTGTCAGAAATCCCAACTTTCAATAGTCCCTGGGACACTTCAGAGTGCAACTAACTCTGATGCATGACAACCAAGGAGCTCTCAGAAACAAATTCATTGTTTCTTTTTTACATAGGGTTTCTTTTCTTATTTTGTGTCTCTCACTGTAAGTAACTGAAATATGAGAAGTCACCTTTAAGTGTCAATGCTTTTGAAAATATCAGTTAAACATGGTCTCACAGGGCTATTCTGCCAGAAAATAATTATTAAATAAGAAAGGAATATGTGAAAGGAAAAAAATAGAAGTGGGAACAAGAATTCTTATTAATTGAAAGATTAAAAACCATCTTCTAAAGTGATTTAGACATATTTAAGATATATCTACTGATTTTATGTGATTCAGTATATTCTTGCTCTCTGTTTTATTGCTTTTTTATGATATATATTTCTAAATGTTACCTTTTTATTAAATTGTTTTCTTTACAATGGTAAAAGATAAGAGCACAGCAAAAGACAAACTGTTCTAACCTATGTTGTTATATGTTGAAATAAATACTCAACTTATCAATATCTGCAGTCCATAGGGTCAAACCTCTTGATGGCCGTGATTTATCATAATATTCAAAACAACAGTCATTCATAACACACTGAGAGTTTATATTGGTAAGAAAAAACTATCCTGACTAAGCTTCCATAGCCAGCATTCCAAAACTTTATATCTCAAGCTGATTAAAATTATTAGACAGATTTTATAGGCAGAAAGATTATACTGTTTGGGGTTTTTTTAACATAGACCATATGGAAAGAGCAGCACAGATTTCTACATTTCCTGCCTAATATTGTCCTGCAGGTAGAAAAACCATCATTAGCATGATGCTGATAAATTACACTTCCTAGTACAGAAGGTCCTTCCCTTTTTGAAGGAGTGTTTGATGAAGGAAACCAAACCCTCACAGCCAGAAAGGCCACTCCACAATAATCATTTTACCCATCAAACACAAGGCTGTGTCAGCTGCACTGAGGATCACCTGCAGCCTGATTGATCTCAGCTAGCATTTGCCTTTTTTTCATTTTCTGGCATTTTGATTGCCTTAACCCCATCGTTGAATGATTTTTTTGTTCCCCAATTCATCCTGCTGGTGAACTAGCAACACAGATCAAAAGATATTTGTGAAACCTATCAGAGTTTTGGCAGCTTACACTCACTCCTTACTCCTTACATTAAAAAAAATAAAGTGTTTATTTTAATTTGCTAAAATATCACTGCATCTGGCATGACAGATTTTGTGAAAGGCCACTTCACGCTTTCCTTGTAATAATATATTGTTAAAGCATTAATAATATATTCCTGCATTAATATAATGGTTAGAATTTCCACTGTGACTGACTGACGCCAAATTGAATATCCCTTTAAATTTGATGTGCCATAAAGCAAGTACCAAGTCAATTGCGAAAGTATCTCTTGTTAAGCATTAACATACATTCTCTCTGCATTTATACTGAACAACAGTATTGCTCTTTTAACATCTGCTGTGAAAAAAAGCCAAATTTACACAGAAAGTGATCCAATACTTGTCAGAAAAGGGTAAGTCCCAGATAGCTGTGGTCAGCTTTTGAGATTATTATGGAATACATGTATGTATTTTGCCAGATATGAAATGAAGCCTAGGAGAAGAAGTACTTTTAGTCTTTCTTTTCCTCCCACATATACAGATATAATTTGTATTCCTTGCCTCCATGCTTCAACATGGAAAGAAAGCATGATTAAAAAAAACTGAAAAGGTAGACAAATGTCCCTAAAGGGAGAAGTTGACCACTAGTAGACACAGAGGCAATACGCTAGGCACTATGTGGTTATTTTTCAGAATGCTTTTCAATCCTAAAAATCTGTAGCACAAGAATTTCTTGAAGTAGAGCTGACATCCTTGTCCTAAGCAGACCTTAATAGCTTTTTCTTCCTCAAATCTGCCCAATCACTTTTAGACGTATGTCGTATTATAGCACCCACAGTCACTGCTGGCAAATAATTACCTCTCCATGTAGCAGGAACTGCATACTATTTTGTTCTTTTTTTATCTTGTTTTTACCTTTTTTTTTTAACCATACCAGCTCCTAGTTTCAAATGATAATAATAGGGGGTTGTCTTGAAAGAGACAGAGAACAATCATTCCCAATTTCCCCAGATTTTATAAACCTTCATATCTCCTCAATACTTTCTTTATGAGCCTGAGGCATACTGGTTTATTTAATTAATCCTCAAACAGAAATCATTTAACCTCTCTGATTATTCTTATTTCCCTTCTCCAAAACTTTCTTATTTCTTTTTTATTCAAATAGGGAAATGAACACTAAAAATGTTCCTGAAAACACTGGAAGACTGAAGACTGATGCAATTATCTTTTCTTTTTTTCCTTTCCTAAGAAGTCCTGAAGTTTGAATTAACAATTTTAGACTAAAATTATTTTCTTCTTTGAGCACCAATGTGTATAAATTAAACCATATCTCCCTTTCAGATATTAGTGAAGAGAACATAAGAACCTGTGACACCATTAAAGCTAGTGGAGGTAGAATTTACACACTTGTACCCTAAACAATTTTTTGTTGAGAATTCTTTTCTGCTCTGGAAATTCATGCACACAGCAGAAATAAACTTGTGCTTTGAGAACACTCAGAAGCAGGAAAACTAACAACCATCAAAATTAAGTGATCTACCCAGGTGTGAGAGACTGGAATGTTGATGTTTAATAATTCAAAATTATCAGGCATTTGCAGAGGCACCAGGGTGCTTTGATGGGGTCAGGTTTGCACCCCCCAGGAGGGAGGAGGTGAGTTTTTGAGTGTGGGGTGGCAAAACCTCTGATCTGCATAAGACAAAGGGAGTGAGCACACACCACAGGCGGCTCTGAGTTTTGAGCTAGAAAAAGGAGAAGGCCAATAAGAAATAGATGCTATGGAGGTTGGATGGTGTTTTTTCTTGTGTCAAGTCCTCCCTTTCACAAGTGGCTCAGTTGTAAAATTCCCCCTCCTGCCCTCCAGGGAAGGTCACATTGACATCAGACATTCCCATTCACATGTAGGCCTGAGGGTGTGCATCCCTTCTGATGGGGCATAAATGACTCAACCATGCTGATATCGGAAATAAACCCTATGAATTTACTTTGTTTGTTTGTATGTCTCTTTATAAACACCGATCATTCAGTGTCATTTCACTCAAATCTGCCCCAAGGGATCTATTAAGAAAAATCTGGGTTACCCTTGCTTTCTGGGGCAGGTGGTAAGACCAAGTCATACTGTATGTGGCAAATTTAGAATTGAACTTCAACTTTCTTCATGCCAAACTAGTGGCTTAACCAGGACACCATCCTATCTATAAAATATAGTAATAAATATAAAATCTTGCAGATTATCTCAGCTAAGAAATTATACAATCCATGTGTTGCAGTGAAAATGGCTGCCAGTGACAAAATACATAGATGCTCTTTAAAAAGCCTTGGTCAATTATTAACTATCACAATAATTCTTTTTAATATAGTTCTTTTTAATTCATACAGTGGCTTGTTGCTTACTAGTCATTTGGGTATTGTATTTTTCTATTGTTAAAGAAAGTGATTATAAAATATAGTGAGATGCAACAAAAAAAGTGTGCTGAAAGTTCTTCACATATTTAAAAAAGCAAACTCACAAAATATTAAGTGTTTTGTGACAGTTACAGAAGGGAAAATTAATATTCAACACAAAGGAAAAAATACCCTTAAAGAGAGCTATTACTTGGGCAGTTCTAACTTTTTTGTGACTAGTTTTCAGAAAGGCTTGTGGACTACCAGCTGCTGATGGGTCATGAAATATCTCCACGGGTAAAATCTTCTGGTTTATTATCAACATTTTTCATTAGTTAAACAAGTCCCCAAGACTAACCCTCAAAGAAAAAGAAAGAAAATCTCCAAAAGCCTTCTCAAGGCTTCATCTGTAAAAAAAATCTATATTTATCATCATAACTCTGAAAGTAGTTTGCAATGAAGTCACAGGCCCTCAAAAGCCAAAGGCAAGACTTAAAATTACTTGTTAGATGGCAGTCTTTCACTTACAGCTTCAGTGAACTACCACTCAAACCCAAATGCAATATTCCTATGGGTATGTTACCTTTCATTTGTAGTTCCAGGCGCAAGGGACTTTTTTAAAACCTGTTGTGAGCATGTATCAATTTCTTTTCTTAGACACATGCACACTGGTAAGCTGGATTGGGCCCAATATTAAGTTTGCAATGTCCCAGGTGTTACTCTAACATCAATAACGAATTATTGCTAGAGAGGACCTTGAGCCCTTGTATTCTAAGTCAGGATCCAAACTCTGCTCAGCACTCAGACCCATGACCCTGCTTAAGGACCAGGCTCCTAAGAAGTCACTGATCTTGCATCCAGCTCAATGGTCACATCACTGAGGACCCTTTCCCAGTCAAATCCAAGCAACAATGGATCACAACCCAAGAACCATTAGTCAGTTGGATCCTTTCTCACATCTAATGGCTTTTCAATACCATTTTCAAAGTAGACTTTTTTATAAAGTAGCACAGTCTCCATGTCTGTATTAGCATCAGTCTGGACAAGTGTTAGTTGTTTACTTCAGTGCAATTTATGATTACCGGCACTGTAAAAATGCTACAAATCTCTCAGAAAACAAAGTTGCTTATCATTTATCTCTATTCCCTTGACCTTTTGCAGGTAACAGCTTGGGACAGTAAAGAGTAAACATGGACATGAAAGAAAAATATGGTCCTACAAGAAAACTGCTTACAATTTCACTCACATGATTAGGCTGAAATTTGGCTTCTATAGCAAATGTCCTTAAATTATTGGAAATTATTTAACCTGCAGTTACATCAGTAGTTTTGGAGTTTATTTTTTTAATGCTATGTATTATTTTGACTTGTCTCAGGACTAATATTAGGATATTAGAAATCAGAACATAATAACATAAAACCTAGAATTATTTGGTTCCTTCTATTTAGTCAAAAATTTTATCATCATACTTTCATTACTCTCAGAGTTAATTAATGCTACTTTTCCAAGAGAAAAAGCTTCTGTTAATTCCCCATGTTTATCACTGACAGTGCTGACATTTCAGAGATATTGTAAGGCCTAAATCGGAAGACATATCAGGCTAACAGAACCATTTATAATCTTTTTATCTTTCTGCTTTTCTACCAAAATTGCTAACAATAGTGCAAAATGCAATGGTGATTTTGTGAACACAAACTGAGACCAGTCTGTAACCCTGGCCCTAAAATGGGAGCAGTATTCAATATTGTATTGACTCAGATTGAGCTAGATAGAAGTGGAATGTAGCAAAAACCAGTGGCACATTTATTTCCAGTTCACCAAATGAATCACCCTTTCGAGGCCTCCATTAAATTTTTTTTTTTTAATGTTTGTGACTTTTAATTGTATTAGTTGTAAAAAATGTGTCCAATGAGCAAGCTGTACTTACGCATTATATAAAGTTTAGGCTTCATTTTCAAAGAGAAAATTATATTTCAAAGCTTTTTTGCCATAACTCTGATTTTTCAAAAGGAAAGGTACTTACAAAACTCCTATTAAATTTTTAATAAATTTATTTCCATATATAAGAAGCATTTCATTTGGAATTGGAATAATTTAAAAGCTAATTACAGACAGCACAGACAGTGTATTTTTCAATCCAGTAGTTTTCAGATGCTCAACAACAGAGCAAAATAAGAGTTTCAATAAAACTCAGCAAGGCAAAAAACTGTAAATAACATGGGTAAAAAAGGCTTGAAATGTCAATATGTTTTGTTATGAGTTTTCCAATTCAGGCCTTCTGTGGTAAGTGAATTATAATGGGAATCAAGAAGACGCCAAGTCTTTGAAAAGGTTGTTGAAAATGTGAGTTACCTTTTCAGCTTATTCCACCTATTATAGGAAAGAGCAGCCACTGGGGAAAGTGCTCTGCACAGTCACCTAAGCATCTCTCTAAACCCTGCATAGGCCAATACACATGCATATTTATAAATATGATAGTGAATGTTTTCCAAAGCAAAGTTAGTGAATCCATAGCTAATCAGTACTCTGTGTTTTTCTGGGGTTAATTCATGCAGAGGAGAAGCAGTCCAGGTCTGTTCACACTGTTTGAATAGTGGCGGCAGCAGCAGAAAGCTGGCTGTAGGCCAGCTGGTGTGAGCTGGCTCACGTCTCGCTCCCCAGGACTCATGGGCTCTGAAGCAGAGCAACTGCATAAAGTTTTCTCCACTTCTCCTCTGGGCCTCTGAAACAATTACTTTTTTGGTCATTTTCCACTTCAAAGCGCCCAAAATAATGAAACAGTACTTCAAGCCTGACAGAGTAAAGTTCTAGTAGGGTGTTGGTTTCTTTAATAATAATTTGATATTAAGGGCGTTTGTTTTGTGCCCCAGAGAAAGGTATGTAATGCACACATTTATTCAGCTTATTAGCCCTTCTTTGCAGAGTTAATTAGGTTGTGCTTGTTTAAAGCTAGCTCAGATACAGCTTTTCGGTCCTGAAATACACCATGTTCACAGAAATTAAAACAAGAGGGGAAAACGCTTCCCTTCCTATCCTGTAGCACATATTTTGCACTGCAGAGCCACCTGGTTGCACATATAGGCCAGAATATGAATCCTAAAGGTACGATCTTCTAGTTCTGTATAACACTCCTATCAGAGAATGGTTGTTGCTAAAAGAGCCTTGGGGAACTTTCTCTGTAGTATACATCCAAATCTTAGGTTTCCTTTGACTCCTTTACCCCATCTGTAGAAGCAGTTATGATCTTCTTTTGCAGATCCTTCAAACTATAACCTCTATGGACCATCCCAAAAGGAAACAAGCCAAAAACATCCAATCCTCTTTTTAGAACACTTCCAGACAGCAAAAGGGAGATGGAAAAAAAAAAAAAAGAGAGAGAGAAAAGCAAACCCCAGACAAAACCAAGGAAACTACTGCATGAAGGACAGAAAAGTGGACCAGCCAGCCTACACGTTCTCTACAGTGTCTACAGTGAAAGGAGCAGTACCACCAAGAAAAAAGCAAGAAAATAGGGGAGCCTGCGATATGAACGCATGACCTTTCTCTGCTGCCCAGCCACCTGCTGATATAACAAGTTGAGAAAAAAAAAATCATGGTGATAAGATCCCTATCCCTCCAAGGAATGTGATTGAACTAGATTACTGGAATTCAAAAAGTTCAGAGAGCCTTCTCACAGTAATATAAGGCATTCCTAAGGAAGCAGAAACTCAACCCAAAAAGCTGAAGTGATTATTGTCTTTGCCAGTCCCTGAAGGTACAACTCTGTCGTGTTCCCCACCACCCATAAATTTCTTTTTTCTCCCTTTGAACAATTTATTATTTGGGACTTTGTTTATTTACATGCTGCAGTCAATCTTTTAGTCTTCAACGTTGTCATGGTTTTCTCAGAGTTAAGTACAGAGCTGAGATGCACAGATATGGTACCTTTCTCTTTAGGGGAGAGGAGGATCCCAGCTAACCTTCTAATAGCAAAGGTCTTGGAGAACTAGAATTTTAAACCGATATTTAGGGAATGAGGAAACTCATCTCTTTTAATGTCCTTAGAGATGTACAGATAAGATGGGATACTTAAAATTCAGATATCATTAGAACACTAAATAAATCCTTATTAGACTGGCATGATTTGGAAGTAAATGCACTAAAATTAATATCACTATACCAGAGCAACTGAAAACTGAAGCATGCTTTCAGTAATTACTGCCAAAAATTGCCCTCTCTGCATCTCATTTTGTACCGATTAGCCAAGCAGTGAAATACGGGAATCAAATATATCCATTAACTGGCCTTCAGAAATTAGCACAATTGATCAAGTGAGACATAACTGATCCTAAGCAATTTTTAATCTCTACTAAGCTTATATGGTTCCCATTAGGTCATTCTAATGCAACACTGTTGAGCCTGAAAGGTAAAGGATGGTGTCTTTGGATGATGCCAAAAGCAACATAGTATTATTCCATATGAGATAAAAAAAAATCATTACCTGAGTTAACACAAAAAAAGTAAAAGTGAAGTTCTAAACAGTCAGGTGGTGTCAACTATTTAACACAGTGCTCTAAGCATGGTAAGACGGGAATCATTTCCATTCATTTCTTTGGGAGATTCTCTGTGTCATGCAGTATGGAAACTGTAACAAAAATCTCCCTGAAAGGAGATCGATTATACAACAGCAAATATCACAAATGGTAAATATCACAAATAAAAAAAACAATCAGTTTTAACTAAATAATACCAGGGTAGAAAGCTTCTAACTTACCTTATGTTACCCAGGATGCTTCAGGGTGCACAAAACAGTAACAGTTCTGTTTTTGAAAAGCAAGCAAGCTAAAATGGTGACATGCCAAGGTTTTCTGCAAATAACACTCTGGTTTTATTGTCAGAATTCAATGGTATTTGTTTGACATTTAATTAAAACTCAGGGCTACTAAACTCAAAGGCCTAACAATGTCACCGCACTTAATTTGTTAGAAAAATTCACTTCTAGTGGCTCTCTAGTTCAACAGTTTAGGAGAAGGAGGGAAAATAAAAGGTCAACAGGGGAATTTTTTGAGATACTTCTAACTTATTGCTTTATCAATAAAAATAGCGGTTCAGCTTTCTAAAATGGAATGCAGGGAAAGCCATGGGCATGAAAATGCAATTACTCTCCTGTAAATTGGTATCACATTAGTATGCTGGAAAGGAGAAGGAAAGTATAGCTTGGGCTTGGAGAACCATGAGATTGATAGCCACCAGGAAAATGGTTTCTTTAATTAATTTTCTTCTGAAAATTATCCAAACTGTTAAAACTCCTTTAATACTTGCTTGCAGTGAGAGTTGGCTCTAACTTACGAAAAGCTGGTGAAACATACAAGACAACAAACAGCAAGAAATTCTGAAGACAAACTAATTAACTTAGGGTTTAACAACTTTTTTACTAACAAATAACAATTTTCTTAGATTTTTTTTGTTCCCTTGAGAATTTAGAAGCATAATTACAGGCTAATAATCATTCTTTCCTTTTTTTGATGGAGCATTTTATTGTGTTCTGTCACTGTCTAATAAATAAGCAAGGAACTAAAAATATTTAAATACTGATGTACTAACATAGAAAACTGAGAACAATAAATAAAATTAAGTTGCATATGAATCGATTCCCGCTGAGATAGAATTAGCTTGTTGTATTGCACTTGATAAGACGAGAGAGAACAGCACTATAATCACAACAATCATCAGAGACATCAGGAGCATCAGTATTTAAAACTGCTTATGAGTATACAATATTTTCACTGGAGAAATTTTGGACTCACATTTAAGCTGTTCTAACAGCTTAAATTGGAAAATATATCAAAGTCACAAGTTAGACTTGATATGCTTCTGAGCTTCAGATGCTGTGGATGACCTCTTTTTAAAACATATCACTGCAAAAGATTCTCCTTTTTGCTAGGTTCTGAACACAGTAGTTTGCCTAGTTCAAAGTCAATACAAAAAGGGAACCTCTTTCTCTTACAAAATCAAGTTAGACACATTGCCTTGTGTATTTTGCATAACACACCTGGTTTGAACAGCAGAGTACAGAGAAGCATGGGAACAATGAAATGGGGAAGACCTTTGTGGCTGTGTAAAACACAGCAATATCCATCTTTTGTTCTCCACTACAGTAGGAGTCTTCAGGTCTGAAGAAAGATAATGAATAAATAGTTTGAGAAAGCATAAAGCAAGTTGCTGGGATCAGCTTAGCACTCCTGTGGAATATCAGTGCTTTGCTGTGGTACAAGGTGAAGATTTCTTTATGTCATACAAAGGTAAAGATACTGGAAGTGGGCCAGATCCCTGTCAGATATAAATCAGAACCTGTTTTGACCCAAGTGAAAGTGTCATGGTAAGTGGTAAATTAGGTGAAGGGACAAGGAAGGTCAGATTTTACATATAAATTTCCTCTAAAAAACAATAAAATTAATAATTTTAGTTACATCCACAAAAGGATTTTCATTAAAAGTCAAATTTAATTTCTCTAATAAATATGAAGCATAACAACAACTGATGTAGTGTGCATTTTCTAAAAATAAACATTTAAAGACAATGTACTAATGGGAGAAGAAACATGCTTGCAGTGCTTCAGATAAGGAAACAGGCATCCAAGCAACAACTTTCTGAAAAATTTATTTGTGGAAGTAGAAAAGGCACTAACATCATAATTGTCAAGGCACCAAAATTATAATTGTCAAAATTTAGCCATTCTTAGGACATCACTTTATGGCAGAGCTGAAAGTGTGGAAAATGAAGAGGGGTTCCTTATGTAATAGCACAGTAAAAACATGTCTGCCAGAAAGCCTGCTCTTGAGTGACTGTGGTCATTGTGCCAGGTTAGGAGAAACAGGAAATCACTGACTTTACAATCTAAAACAGTATTTTAGAAAATTCCTCACATTTAATAGGAGCATAAAAGATAAAGCAACCCAACCATTGTACCAGACACCCACAAACATTTTTAGTATTAAACCAGACATCATGATATGTAGCACTGCTATCAAAACAAGAGGTTTGTCTAATCCTCTCCATTTTAAGACCTTTTTCCCAGTTACTTATAACTTCTCAAAATTGTTTGGACTCAGTGTTTCCCATGCTTTCTCTTTACCTTAGGCTATTTTGCTTTAATTTGAGAGTTTAAGCCAATGTGTCTCAGCTGCTAGAGAATGTTGTTAGAAAAGAGAATGCCTTTGGAATGTAGATTAGGCAGTCCTAGGGTGCATGAGCATTAGCTTTTTGGTTCAAATCCATAGTTATCTTTTTGAAATTAATTCCCTATAGTTAGTGCCTTTATTTACATAATGAAGGTGTCCTAACATTCAAACCAATTACACTTCTTTGAGATGAAAGTAAACCTATTAAACAGTTCCCGCAGCATACCTAATGCACTCCAACTGCTAAAGGTGTTTCACTACACTGCACCGAGACAGAAATAATCCAACACAAAAACACTGAAACACATCACGGAGACATCAAGCCTGCAGCACTACCTGTTTGACTCTCCAGATGCTCTTTGTCATTTGACATTAAGAGCTGTGAGTACAATCTAACACAGAAATTGGTTCACAGAGTGGCTGTGATGGGTTGACCATTACTGGGCACCAGGTGGCCACCAAGGCCATTCTATGTCTTCCTTCCTTACTTACTCATGGGTCAAGATAGGGACCCACGTGTGTGTCAGTGAGACATCACTCACCTATTACCATTACACACAAAACAGACTCAATTTGGGGAAATTAATTTATTACCAATCAAATCGGAGTAGGACAATGAGAAATAAGTCCCAAATCTTAGATCACTTTCCACCCACCCTTCCCTTCTTCCCAGGCTCAGTTTTATTTCCAATTCTCTACCTCCTCCTGTCCAGCAGTGCAAGTGGACAGGAAATGTTCATCACCTCTTGTCTTTGCCACTGCTTCTTCCTCGGGGGAGGAATCCTTCCCCTGCTCAAGTGTCATGTCCCTCCTACAGGACAGTCTTCTGTGAACTTCTCCAATGTAAGTCCTTCCCATGAGCTGCAATTTTTCAGGAACTGCCCCAGCATGTGTCCCTTGCATGGGGTTCAGTCCTTTAGGACCAGACTGCTCCAGCATGGGTCCCCCATGGGGTCACAAGTCCTACCAGCAAACCTGATTCAGTTCGGGCTCCTCTCTCCATGGCTCCACAGGTCCTGCCAGGAGCCTGTTCCAGCACAGGCTTTCCATGGTGTCACAGACTGGTTTCTTTTAAAAATAAGAAGTTGAAATGCTAATACCATAAAATGGTCCCCAACACATTTACATTCTGTAGGGACAAATTTAAAGTATGCTTATTAGGCTCTAGTCACATAGGGTTTGTATTAGATTTACTTGAACAAAGGTCAGATTATCCACCTCAGAAAAATATTTACCAAATATATTGAGTGCAGAGTGTTCTTTGTCCATAAGAGATATTTTTTCTCTTGTGTCCTGGTGGATAAAAATGCTGAACTACAATAATAATAATGTAGCACCTCCTATTTAGGTTATTCCAAAAGAGAACTTATTTATTTTTTTACTGAACTTTCTATACATTTTCTTTCTTCTCATGTAATTATTTCTAAAATTAAAGGAATAAATAATAATACCAGGTTAATATTTTTGGTTGTCTGTGTGCAAATGAGTGGTCAAAGCTATTAAAGGTCAAAATATTGCAAGTGTACATTTGGACAGTACTTTCCAAAGGTGTTCCAAGCATATACCTCCTCCAAAACTGCAACCCTCTAATAACCTGCATCTACTGGTGTCATGGTCAAATTTATTATTGAGAAGCAAGTCGTACTGTAGGCAACACAGCAGTGAGAGTAAAGCTGAGATAAAGGGTGAAAGGGGAAACCAACATCCTTATTTCTACCCCATAAGTTTGTGATCCAGCTGACAGAATTGGTCAGATTGCACTAGAGTCCTTCATTTATTTGTAGATCTGATAACACAGGCACACAGCCTGCCAAAAAGTCCAGGAAGCACATCTTATCTTTCAAAGTTAGTTCCTCTGTTTCCCAGGAGTATGTCTTCATTCCCCAATCACCTCTCTAATGGTTGTCAGAATGGAATTTTTTCGTTACAGTGCCTCTAAAAATGATCAAGATCAATTTTAGCCTTTGCAGCAAAAGTTAAACTTGTCTCATACGTGCAGTTTATGAATGTGATCCCTCATTCAAGCATCATCTTGAGATGACCTTAGAAGAAAAATCATTATGTGCCCAGGTGTGCAGTTGTTTATTTGTAGTCCATCTGCCATACAGCACCATCCCTTATGCATAACTCTTTACTAGAAACGTCTCAACACAATCCACTGCAAGAGCAGAAAGGATGTGTAGGTGTACCGAGTTCACTGTGGATGTCAGCAGATAGATTATAGGCAGACTATTAAAAGCAACATGAACATGAAAAGATGGATGAGGGAGCATACTAACCTTGATCCCACTTTCTGACCAGGCAATTTAAGTTAAACTGAGTGAATCTGTTAGACACTGAAGGTTCAAGTGCAAGTGATGACGCAGTGACAGTTCCGTGTATGCGTCAACACAGGTTCAACAACCCACACAGCTACCAGTGCCTTGATGGAATGAATTAATAAATAAACAGATGAGACCAAGTAAGACAGAGACAACCTTAGTGAGCAGAAGGAAGCCTTTGGGAGGGCATTCACAGTACAATCTCTTTTGGTTAAAATCATATGTCTACAATTAGTTATTTAAATCCCTGCTAACTGTAAACTCTCCTGCTCCTATGTCTGGTAGCAATACCTTTCACCACTTCAATCCCACACTGGTAGAAAAAGACAGGTAGCTAGTTGTTTGTGACTTCATCACCTTCCAGTTGGATAAACACAACATATTACAGATTTTGTTAAAATATCCATGTCTACAAAGTGAGGTATGTGGAAATACCAAACATGATAGGAATCTGAAACCCATCTCTAGCACCACAGATGGCACTAAGACCTTTAGGCCATTCCTTCACTCTAAACCAGCAAAAATAAGAGGATGAATATGCAGGAAGTGTCAGCTACACTTAAAACAATTAACATACTAAATATTACCAGATAATATGCCTGATAAAAGAAACTAAATTCCATTCAAGGTATCACCAGTACAGAAATATAAAATATTCTTACCTAGAGCTGTCTGAATCTGAATTATGCTACTGAATCCCTCTTTCAAGCAGCTGTCATACCACATAGACCACGATGTATTATATCTCTTTAAAATCATCTCTTGAATTTAATGTGACAAAAATGAGTCCTATTGTATATCCTGTATTATCCTTGGAAGACACCAGATGTTTAAAATAAAGTTTAGAACATGGATAAAACTATTTGTTCTGGTGTGCCCCACTCCACACTTTTGATTTAAAGCATGGTTAGTATTCTAGTAATCATTTCTTTTACCCTTCCTGCTAATAAGCTTTCTGCAACAGTGGGCATCATGCGCACAGAACTAATACACAGTGCATGACAGATCTCATTTGCACAACAGATCTGCAGCGCAAACAAAAGCCAAAAGTCCTTCTCAAATCCTTCTATGGAGGAAGGATTCACTGGGTGAATAAATACTGGAGAAGTATTTGCATTAAAAAACACTGGATATATTTGGCCTTGTATTTTCTCATTCTACTGCTAAACACTTGCAGAATTCCTGGTCTCATTGTGGTGATACTATTTAAAAAGGAACCAATGCAAATCTGTTCATCTACACCCTGCCAAGAATGCAAGCCCAGTTTCCAGGAGACAGTAAGGACTATTTTAAGAAACATTTTCATGTTTCATGTGACAGAAGAAAAAGACATGATAGGGAGAGGAAAAAATGTTCCACATGGAGATGAATCAAACATACTTCATTAGATGCAAAACAACGTATTACTTTTATTCGAATATGTCTGACTGATTTTCCATTATCCATAAGTAGCTGGTATAAAGGAAAATACATACATTGTTTGGAGGAAATACTTCATATACAGCTGTTGGATCCCAAAAATATAAAATTTGCAGAAAGAGATTTGAGTGGTCTTTGCAAAAAGCCGTGGGCTACAGAAGCTGGTAAAACCCCTATTCACTTCCCTCATCCCAGTGGATTCTTCCTGCCTTCTTAAGCAGCATGTGAAGAGACTCCTTGCATGATGTTATCACATGCCCTGCCCAAGCCAGAGAGTCCGTACCCTGATCTCATCAGACCTGTGCAGAAGACCTATTGTACCTTATCTCTCCCTTTGTGTTCCCTGAATCCTTGCATTCTGCAAACCTGAATGGGTGAGAGAAGAAGCCAGTGAATAAACACTATTGGAAAATTGTATACCTTTCACAACATTGAATGTTAGAGAAGCATATTAAATAAGGGTTGTCTTAAATGTTGTAAGATAGAGTTTGTGGATAATTCACCTTCCTTCCCTCTGCTAAACCCAGTAACATCATATCTAAACTCAGTAGCAGTCAGTAACGTGCATCAGAAATTAACCTCAAATATGTGACTATGATTTCACATTTTCCATCCTGGCTCAAAAAAGCACTATGCCTCTCAGTGACTACAAGTAAGAATAGAGTTTGGCCACGTATTACAGAATTCATTGTCTGATTCTGTTTTATCACCCCAGCAGGACAGAGATCATATACAAGTCACATGGATATTTAAACAGTAGTGAGCAGTTAGAGGTCTGGCAGAAATGAGACTAAAATTTCCTTTTGGAGGAATTAATGATTAAGAAAAAGGGACAGCAGGCTAAGAGGGAGAGAAGCTAGAAAGATGGAAGAAAAATAAGGAAGAAAAACAATTTCCATGTGAAATATTTCTGAGAGCAAAAGCAGAATCTGTTCAATCCACTTTTCAGAAAGTGGTCACAAGAAGTACACAAACCATTTTGCTATGATTCCCTTACAGTTTCTGAGCTTGGCCATATCTGGTTTGAGGTATTATTTTAATTTTCTTTCCATAAATTTTGTAAAAACTTTCTTGCCAGGTATTTACAGTATCCCAGACAGACTTGTGTTGAGAGTAGTTTCTGGGTATTGGTAAACAGCAAATGCCGTTTCATTAGGGTATTGTAACATTTTCCAGGATCTAGCAACCAAGGATTCTTCCTTCTGATTTTGATAAGTGAATATGGTACGCTAGGCTTGGTTTAACAGACTATTTTGAAGAAATCTTATCTAAAGAGGGGTCTTCAGTGGCTGACACTTGCCAGGAAGAGTCCCAAAGAGGTAGTGTGGTAGTCTGAAATATGCCTGAACCCCAACTACATTTAGGGCATAGGCAAAAATGTCATTCTAGTTGTTTTAATATCATAATAAGGCACTACCAGTAGCATGCTAGGGATAAAAAAATAACTGCTCTCAAAGCTGTTTGTAGAGGGTATGAAGGATAAAAATCCTAGCAGCAATGATACTGATACCCAAAAGCTCTATTCTCTTACCAAGAGATCGTGCCTTTTTTCTTGGAGCATGAATAGGGTCAGCACAATTACTACAAACTCTCAATTTACTGAGAATGTTAATAGATCATATAGCCAGGTGGACAACAAGATAACTATTTTATCTCTCTTTGATTCCCCGTCATTATTCTTAGTAAAAGTCTCAGCAAAACCAGTAGCACAATTAAAACAGTGAATAGAAAAAGAAATAACAGTTGCACATTTTTCTAAGCCAAATGCAAAACCTACTCTAAAACAATTTTATAGCATGAAGAAAATGTGATGGATGAGGAGAAAGGTGTACTTTACAGCTCATTATGAGATGTGCTAAACAACATATGAAGAAATGATGTTTCCCTATAATGGGGGATTTGAATGGGTTATGTACAATGTCTGGAGAACTGCTGAGAGCTTACTCAGTATCTGCAATAGTGCATGAAAAGATGAAAAATATCAAGTGACTGGAAAAAAGGGCTTAATTGTTAAATTGCCAGAGAGAGCAGTTCTGCCAGGTTGTAATAAGGAAGTTATTGAGACCTGCTGATTTGAAAATTTCTAGTTTACTAGCTGTTACTTAATCTCCTTAATTACTGTTGGAAAGCAAAGCATATTACATCATCAATTTCCTTCCCCCCCTCTTCACCAAATACAAATATTTATTGAACATGTCTGCTATTCCTGCATTCACATGATCAATTCCACTATTGCCATCCAGCAACATACTGATAAAATTGTCAGGATTTATCTTGTTCTTCATATATTTAATCTTCTTATTTTTCTTATTTCTGCTGATTATAAATTTTACCTTCTGTCCTTCCCTTATCAGTTTTCTGCAATTTCCAGTTTTTGATTTACATTATTAAAGTCCTCTTTCATCCTTTTTTTACAATCACTTATTATTCATAACAACATTTGAATCCCTGTAGAATCGCTTTCTAATCAATGAGATTCACACTCCGCTGTGGATTTTTGGGCATTTAGTGAAGTGAACATTTACCAATTGCCATTACTATTTTTGGCTATAACTGTTTTCTCTTATGATGCATCTGACCCTTCCAGGGCATGAAGACACAGTCATTTAACATCTAGTCCATTTGTACTCAACTAAAAGCAAATTAAATACATTTGTAACAAAACTACCAAGGAATTCTAAGACTGTGGTCAACTCTATGATACATCAAAAAGGAAAGTCTCAAACTTTGCACAACACTTTGAGTTAAGAAACAGCTAAATTTATTCTGTTATGCCAAGATGCAACACTGATTTGGGAAAATCGTAATGTGCAATTTCATATATTCAAAGATTTCAGGGTTGGCAGGATGGTTTATCTGCAAAAATTCAGACAGAAATCAATCACCAAAATTAAGGTGAGACATCACACAGTACTTTGGGACATACAGAAGATAAAAGCACAATATAGAAAGCAAGCAAGCAGGCAAGGTTTTTTTTCCATCCACATTTTTTCTGCTCTATAGGCAGTTTCAAGTCCAATGAACAGCACTATTTTAATTTTAAATCCAGTTAGACATGGCCATTTGCAGAAACCAAAGTTTTAGGTACCTGACAGGGAGGTAGCTTTACTAAGCTGCCAGTTATAACTTCACTAGGAACATTACAGCACTATCCTCTGGGCCGGTGTTCTAATAACGCTGCCTGACTCTTACAGGATAATTGATCTATTAGATCCCAGTTATGACCAAGTTCTGAGACATGACTGCCTCTGACAGATATTATAAGTATGATTTAGCCGCATTTTTTTCTTTATTCATACACTTCCCCCAGTGAATTTGATCCTCTCCATTGCTACCCTAAATCAAACTTCTGTTACTGTAATAATTGTGTCTTTTGCCTGCCTACATCACATTGCCTACCTTTATGTCACATTCAGAAAACAAAGGAAAATTCTGGCCACATAAAAGTCTCAAAATCTAACAATCTAAACAAAATAAACTTCTTGAGGAGGTCAGGAAAGTACAAATAGGACCTTTTTTCCCCACGTTGATTTTCTGAGCCTTGCAGCAGTGGGACATATATATGTATATCATACAGGGCAGAAGAGAAGCCAGACGAAAAAAAACTATTCTAGGATGATGAACATATTTAATCAAAAGGCACTATGAAACTTGTTTTGTGAGCAAACATGATAAATTTGTCTTCATCTAGATACACCAAAAAGTTGACAGGAAAAGGTAATATGTTTCACTTTTTTGGGGAAACCTTCATTAAATATGGCATAGATAATGATGGAAGATGATCTACTGTAATACTAGACCTGAAACACAATAAAATTTAAAACATTGAGAGGATATAAGAAAAGTCTTTGTTTTAAAACACTATGGAATGGTAGGAAGCTCCCTAGATGCACAGAATGGTGATGTCAGAGGAAAAATGTTACCTTCATATTATTTCATATTGAAAGTATGTAGGCACACAACACACTAGAGGTACACTTCCTTACCAGTTCTGCTACTACATTTTTAGTGAAATTATTAAATTTGTGATTTTGACAGTAGAATTAATAGGTTGATCTGGTTTGACTGTTTTAATATTAGTAGAGATGTGGTCCAAGATTAATCTAATATGTAAAAGATTTCACTACCCGATTTAAAGGAAGTTTATGCACTGAATCATAACAATAAAGAACTTTAGCTGCAGTTTCTAACAACCAAGCTTCCTACCTATCCGCAATACTCTCATCAATCAAAGGATTTAAGTATTTGGTTTTCCCTTTTAAACAACACTCAAATATTTATAATTTTTTTAATATGTAAAGTACTGGAAACCTCAAATACTACTAGTCAAGCAGCAGCGCAACTATCAATTGCTCCTAAATTATTAATAATTTTGATCAATGTTAAGGAAGAGCAGATGACTAAATATATTACTGACTATAGCACTGATGGGGGATATGGCTGGAAGGCCTTAGGTCTATTATTACTAACCTTTTAACTGCAAACTTAACAAAACCTCAAACAAGTTCAAAATTAAAACAAGGTTTTACTATTTAAAGACATCCTTTCAGATACTATTCCAGAGGCTGTGCCAGTTTCCATGCCTCTTCTTTAGAGAACTATCTGGAAATTTTAGCACCATGGAAGGACAGGAACAACTGAGAGATTTCACCTTCCTATGGAAGATTAAGCAAAGCAAAATAATGCCTTATACCTAAGCTAAGCTAAAGAAAGCCATACCTTATCTTCAGTTGTGACCAGAGTTGCATTTTATATGAGTTTGTCTCTACAAAGAACAGAACTTTCTTCTCTTCCTTTAGTAGGATACGTCACGTAATCATTTCCTTATTTCAGAAATTTAGGGGTGCCAAGACTTTTCTCACTCCAAAACTGGTTATAACACTGAGACAGACAATAACTGGCTTGTTTTTGTGTTGTGGGTTTGGGTGTTCTTTTTTGTTTGCTTTATTATGTCTGAAGATCTATTTTACTATCCATATATAAATTAGGTAAATATTAATTTAAAGTCTTGTCATAGACTTTCTTTATTTGAAGCTATTTCCATAAAGAATTATATTAACTCTTAACACAGAATGGTTCCAATTTGATGCCTGAATTGTGTTGGACTTGATGATCCTTGTGGATCCCTTCCAACTCAGAATATTCTGTGATTCTGATCCAATCAGCACTTCAGGCAACTGGGTCACTTAATACATTTTTTTTACAGACATCTCATTGTCTACTACAACTCATGGCTTCATAGTAACACATCTGCTTTTTTTCCTTGTGAGATTTCAGCCACAGGTTTATATTTTCAGACTTATATTTCTGCTTCATTGGCAGTTATGTCTTTTCAAATACTCATAGTGACTTGAGCTTGACCTCATATCCATACCCAAATTACATGCAATGAGCATTAAAATTAAAAAAATTATAGAAATGCTTCCAATCTTTGGATGTAACAACATAATATTATTTCCCAAAGGCACAACTAGTCCATCACTAATCTCTAAAAAGAGGGCTTGTAGACACTTCTGAAATGTCTAGATCCTTAGATAATTCTTTCAGGTATTCCTAAATATCTGATCATACAACCATAAACTTAACCATAGCCTCTTCTACCACCATATATCGGCACCAGTTTTTCATTTTGACTGAGCCATTACCCAGATATTGATGAAGACAAAGATGTTCTAACCTTTGTGTATAAATATAATTGTCGAAGTTTAAAACCTGAAACTAATATGTTTAGCGTGGAATTTTGCTTTGAAAAGCTGAAATAACAGCACTTAATTATGTGTGTTGTCTTAAAGCCTTGTAGTAGATAGATTTTGGTGTTTAAGGAAACAAAATTTCCAACTGAAACTGTTCCCAAGATGGGACATACAAGGAATCTGCAAATTTGCATGGATAGATTGTTTGGCATTTCATAATATCTACTTCTCCACATTTTGCAAATTTTCTTTCTCTACCTGGTAGTCTATTTTCACAAGCCTTTTATTCACACATAAGTTTGGGTTGGATTTTTTAGAGACTTAATTGTAGTAATTGTATGTAATTGTACTAACGTAATTATAGTAACTTCTGCTGAAATTATTCAGTAAAGTCAATAATTTTAGAAATTGTAAAATTGGTAATTTTAGATAAACACATTTGCCTGTTCAAATTCACATACACAGAAATTTTAATTACGTAAAGTCACATATCCATATAAAAATGAACTTAAAAGCAGCAAAGAATGAAACAATTCAAAACTTCTATCTAGTTGTTCAGCACAGTCCACTAGGGCAAAACTGGCTTTACTGGAAGTCCAGAACCCTGTGCTCTTTGAGACAGTCATTTACACTATAATGTAGATTTCAATGTTTTGTACAACCTCTTGAGCTAACACAGTTACTGGACACAGCCTTATTACAGAAGTATGGAGTTCACAGTTCACCATGCATTAAACTACTCTTCTTCCTATAGTTGAATTAGCTCATTTAAATCTAGCTTGGATAACCTCAGGATCAGAGTGAACTAAAATACCTCTTTGGCTGTTGGTGAAGAAGCAGGAAAAATTAACCAGAGTACCCTGGGATTTCAATCACTTAGTGGGGTTGCACAGTTTTCTAATTAAAAAGTGTAAATTGTTCCTGAAACAACCTCTACTTCTCAGAAGTTTCTAAAAACTTATAGAAAAAAACTCACACCAAAATGGTCTGTACCCATGACTTACTCCACAGTGTCAAATGCACCACAAATTGGTTTTAGAAAAGTACCACACGAGAGGTGGCATTGTGTCTCTACCACATTTACACTTTAGAAAGTATGGATACTTATATATACAGATAGTTCATTTGTTATGTACAAGGTAAAAGCTGGTGCTGCAAAATCATACCATCTTAAAAATCCAGTCACCAGTGAGAGCCCAGAGCTGTCTGATGCTGAATGCGTTTCCTGGAAAGCCAGGCACTGGCTAAAGGAAGGGGTACCAAAGCATGGGCTCATCCATGGGGACTGCCATGCCCCAGTACTGTAGTTCAAACACACATCACAACACCCCCTCACTTGGCTCACAATTGTTTATTTGTATTTCTGGCAAATCTACCCTACCCTGTTTTTTCAGATGGCATGGACTATAAATACAGGATATGCTGGCTTCCTTCGTGAGAACAATAAGGTTATCCAGTGTGAATCTGTACATTAGTTTCACAAAAAGGTTTGAAAGATGATATCATTACTTATAAATATCTAGTCTTTTGTTTAAGACTGATTCCAAAGCTTGAAGAACTTTAGCACTGAAGCTATGGATAGTTTCTCAAACCATATCCAATTGCAATCACCAATGGATTATGTTTAAAAGGAAAATGCTCCTCTTCCCTAATACATTCAGCCAGAGCTTACGTCTAAGACTTTTTTGACCAAATATCTAGATTATCTAGAGTTTTGAAGAAAGACTAAAAATTATTTTCACTCTCACACTGGGTTTTGAAATCACTTCTTCAGAGATAAAATATTAATGAAATATTTCCAAGCCTACATCTTCTGTCAACATATATAAAACAAGTCAGTTAAAAGAATTAAATACTACTGCAATATGTCACAGTGAATTCATAATGAATGGTATGATATGAATCTAATAAAACATTATTATTTAAACCATTGAGTAAATATCATGATGGACCAATCAAACCTCTGCATATTCAGGTCTTGGGACTGACAGATATCTTGCAGGAGATAATGTTATCATTTGGAGCTATCAACAAGAGGATGACTGCTCTGTGCCTCTCCTTTGAAATTGTAAAAATAAAAATACGACATTTTACTATTGTAATATTTGAAAGAGGATAAATAATGGATAGCACTAAGTATATTTGTCATCTTCTTATATTTATAAAGTCAATACTACATTTCTGTATGACAAATGTTTCACAACTGTGATGCAGCAACAATGTCTAAAAGAAAGAACAACTTTTCATTGTTAGAACTCCATTTCTTTGCATTTCAGTTGGAATAGCAATACAGTTCTGATTACTGTCCTGGAAGAGAAGGCAACAGATCCCACCCAGGATATGAGACAAGATAGCAAAAAAGGAAATCTAGCAGCTTCAGAAGTTAGGCATTGACAGCTCTGAGGTCAGAGAGCCTTGAAAGAGATGAAAACAGCTCTGCAGTGGAGAAAATACAGTGTTGCATTTCCTAGTTAGTTGGGATTCAAAGGGGGAAATATGGGGGAGTGTATTTATATATATATATATATGCATGTTTATTTTTTTATGTACATCCACCTAGCATGAAGTTTCACCTAACTTTAACATGGTTATACAGTTCCTTGTAGCTAGCCTAGACCTTTGCAGAGCACAGCACATTATGTAGAAAGACATCCTGGATCTAAACAGAGTCAAGACTTTGAACACGTGACAAAGGAAAAGCAGCACTATTTACACTACTGGAAAATGGAAAGATGCCACTGACAACAGTACAGCCATCAAAAGGATTGCACTATTCATTCAGATTCTCTTAAAAATTCTAATATATATTCCATATTAGTAGGTGTATTACAATATTCTCTTCCAAAAAAGTCCAGTAAGATTCTGTCTACTGAACCTTTTACACTGTAGTGGTTCTTATATTCCAGCATATGATATAATAAACTTATTTTAATAACAAGCAAATGAAAATAACTTTTACATTTTATTGAGACAATGTATTTGTTCCAATAGTAAAATATTAAAGATATTAATTGTGGCAATTAATGACTGTGTGGGTGTTGAGTATCTTCCTTTGTTCTTTCAAGTTTAGTACCTCTTTGTCATCTAGAAATTCAATTCCGTTTCCATGGCAAAAAAAGAAAAGGTCAGTTGCAAGGTGTATTGGTCAAGCTTGACTTCACTTAGGATGTCTGAAAAATGCTGCAGAAAACACTAAGGAAGATTTAGTATAGCTGTGAAATAGAAAGATGGTGTAAAATAAAAATGTTAAATAACTGACAAGCCAAAAACTTTCATTTAACAGAAACCAAAAAGTCAGTACTGAGTTCATAATATTTTGTGAAACTTTAGTTTCTCTTTGAATGTGAAAGTGATACACAAAAATCTCAGACAGAAGTTTATCTATAAACAGGGAAAGGGAAGGTAGATAGAGTTTGCTGACCAACAGGAAAAGGAAAGCAGAGGTAGGAAGCTGAGGCCTCCATGTAACCAAAGCATTAGATTTCCCAAAACTGCAGCTATTGAGAATTAATGGACTAGACTGAAACAAAAATCAATATTGCTCTGTTGGATAGTGTAAAACAAGCAATACATGCGAGAGTAGAAATCAGCAAGGTCTAAAGCATAGTCTTGTAAGCTTTAAAAAAATAGCAAGTACACTTCATGTGCCATATTAGATTCCCCAAACCTTATCTGTGAATGCGCTGTTTTTATCTGTGCTAGAGTTAATGTTTTTCATGGTAGTTTGTATGATTCTTTGGTTTAGATTTGTGCTGGAAACGGTGTTGATAACACAAGGATGTTTTAGCTATTGCTGTGCAGCACTTATTGTCATCAAGGCATTTTCTGCTCCTCAGAGCACCCTACCAGCAAGGAGGGTTGGGGTGTACAGGTGTGGCAGTAAATCTGCAGTATATGAGAAAACTGTGGTTTAAACATGTTTCAAAATGGCTTTTTGTAGTCTCTTTGCTAACTCATGTTTTCTTCTTCCCGACACCCCCTGTGAAGGACTATTGTCTGCCATGCAGGAATGTCCTGGGAAGATGTCCTAAGGTGTTCTCATTGGTCCCTTTTAACCCCTTCCTATTGGTTGTTAACCCCTTCCTGCAACCTGTAATTGGTTACTCAGTGAATCTTCCTAACCCTATAAATGTAACCCCCCCAATAATAAACGCTCTCTTGCCTCCTCTCCACGCCGTGTGCTGTCTCCATACCTGCCATGGAGCCACGTGAGTGGGAGGAGGGGAGAGCACCTCTCCCCTCCAGGCTCAGGACCTGAAGAAACCCCTGGCGCTGGAGTCCCCCCCCATCCACTTAAGCCGTCGGAAATGGTTCCTCAGATGGAAATGGAACTAGAACTGGGCTGCCCCACGCCTTAGGGGGAACGAGATCCAGATACAGGATACTGGGAGGGAATACAGCTGGGACAGCTGACTCCTACTGACCAAAGGGATATTTCATACCATATGCCATCATGCTCAGCAATAACAGGTAAGGAAATAAGGAAGCAGAGAGAGAATGTTCAAAGTGATGGCATTTGTCTTCCAAGTGCTGCTACACATGATGGAGCCCTGGTTTCCTGGGATAGCTGAACACTTACCTGATGATGGGAAGTGGTGAATGACTTCTTTCCCAGAATATGCTGATTTAGAAGTGATCCACAAAGATCATAGAGTCCAACCTTTAGCCTTGTACAGGACCATCCCCAAGAATCACACCACGTGCCTGAGAGTATTGTCCAAAGGCTTCTTCAACTCTGTGGGCCTTTGTGCTGTGACTACTTCCCCGGGGAGCCTGTTCCAGCACCCAACCACCCTCTGGGTGAAGAACCTTTTTCTAATATCCAACCTAAACCTCCTCTGAAACAACTGCAGGCCATTCCCTTGAGTCCTGTCACTGGTCACCACAGAGAAGAAATGCCTCTCCTCTTCCCCTCACGAGGAAGTTGAAACTGCAATGAGGTCTCCCCTCAGTCTCCTCCAGGCTGAACAGACCCAGTGACCTCATTCACTCTTCATACAGCTTCTCCTCAAGGCCCTTCACCATCTTTGTTGTCCTCCTTTGGACACTCTTTAATAGCTTAATATCTTTACTATATTTCAGTGACCAAAACTGCACACAATATTCATGGTGAGGCTAATATTTATTAGGCCCATATTTATTAATATTTATTAGCGGGCCCATCATCGACCTTTGTCTAGGTAGCTTTTCTGCAGTCAGCTCTGATAAGAAACATCTATTAAATCCACACCAAAACAATCTCTCCACTGCTTCACATCCACACCTCACATCTACTGTATCTGGCAGGAATAATGGGACACAAATCACCTTACAACTCAAATAAGGGCAGATTAAGTTCCCACCCTCTCCAGGGTTGGGGGTGTTTGCTCTACATGGCTTTCTCTTCTGCTTCTCACACTTAACTATTGCACCACTTTTAAAAAATTTGTAAGATTCCCTTAAGCTCTATCTGGAAATCTGAGTAAGAAGTTTACCGTAGGCCTGCACAGGCTAAAAGCACTTTTCTGCTTTTGAATCCATAATGCCTTAAATGTTGCTGTAGCTGTTACAGACTAGAGGAAGGGCTCTCTTTTCATCTGCACCTGTTTGTATAACAGACATTACCTCCTTCCACAGACTTTCACTTTCCTTGAAAAAACAGTGTCTCAACTTCAAAAAAACCTTAGAGAAAGATTTAGATGACTGAATCAAATACACACTAGCAAGTACATTTTAAATGCTAAAAATGTGCTAAAATGAAAGTGCCTAACAGAAGGTGAGCAAGGGAGTTCTTACAGTAACACAAATACAGCATGGGTTCACCCCTTGTATCTGTGAAAACAAACAATAAAATACAAAAAGGAATCAAATTGGCCCTCTTTGTTCAATTAGTAACTTTAGGAATAAACTGAATTGTGCTTAAATCTTGGAGAGACATATATTGTGAGTTAACTGAAATTCAAGCAAGTGTCACAAAGGTAGCTTTTAAGATTCAATAAAAAAATCAATATTAAATGCTGCATATTTATTAATCATCCCACAATACATTCTGGAAGTTTAAGATACCATCTAGTAGTTAGCATGTATTGTACACGCTTCAGGCATGTACAGCCATATCCCAGCACATAGTGTTTGCACACTGTTGCAAAGCATGAGCTCAGTAAGGTATCATCATTCACTAACAAGTGCACAGTCTTCAGTGAACAAACTCAAATTGACATCTGACTCATTGACTGGCATTGGGCTACTGTGTTTCTGTCCCTGCTCCCTCTCACCATGAATAAATGGGAATAATGACAAAATATATTCTGCTAATAGCCCTTTATTTTATTCTAGAATCTATAGTATTGACATTCCCCTATATTACCACATCATCTTTAATAGCTGCACTGCAGGAAATTGAAGCTTTGACAGAATACTTATATGTAGATATTACTGTTAGTAGTATGTTCAATTAAATGTTGATTATATAAAACATATAAAACTTTGGCTTGTAGTTGTTTTAGAGGTATACGAATTAAAAAAGTTTGATGTTGCTCTATTCTTTCTGAAGTGCTCAGAGTTGTGGGTATGTAATATACCACTGAAGCATAATTGAAAGTGTCTTTAAAGTCAATATAATGTAAATTAATTATTCACGTCAAGGAAAAGCTGAATATTAGAGGAGAGAGAAATAAGAGGTAAAATAACCTCCTGTCCAGGAACAAGGGTTTATCTCTGAAAAGCAAAGGAAAAACACCTCTGAAAGTAAAATTTTTGCTTTAACCTGTTTGTACAGTTAGGATTAAATTATTCTGGTTGTTAGTCAAACACAAAGCAGTACTACACGACTGCAGCAGAATTATGGCAAAAGAAATAAAAAATTCCTAAAAGGAAATACCATCAACATTCTCAGGTCCTGACCCAAAGCAATAGTTTTAAATATATATCTGTACTACATACACATTTGTAGAGAGTCTGTAGATATGCAGTTTCTAAATCTAGAAATGGATTAAGACAACTTTGGACCCCAAATGTCTGGTTGAAAGATGTCAGATTCTATTTGTACACAATCTATACTTTGAAAGCTATTACTAGTCCTCTTTGCTATCCCAAATAATGTTTTCTGTCACCAACTGTTTTCACTTTTCAACACTGAGTAGAATAGGATATAACATAATCTCAGATCTGGCAAGTAACCATTTAGGTTAAGTAATGACTTCCTAAAAATAACCCTAGCATGGATAGGTGATGTCAAGACCCAAATCATGACAGTAATCCAAGAAATATAATGTTTAAAGACAATAATCTGCAGAAAATGGCAACAATTAAAAAAATAGAAGCACAATAATTCAAAGACCATTCTACTACAAATTAACTCTAGTTCCACTAAAAGAAACAACTGCAACACTTAATGCATATGTAAAAAATTGGATGTATCAAGTAAGATAATCATTTATTTAGAAAGCAAATCATACTATCAAATGTAACTAATATCTGATTAAATTTATACAGTTTTCCATTACACTACAACTTATTGATATATAACAAAAATATCTGCACTTTTAGGGGTCTCTAATTTTGACTTAATTACTTAACATCTAGTTTTACTGTCTATGTCTACTGTGAACATACACTTATTGTTTCTCATAGCAACCAATTTCTGTTTAACAGTGTAGACCTAAATTAAAAAGCTGTATTTGATACATGTAATAGCACATAATAAAAATAGTTACTGATTAAATTAGTCAGCTTGGTACAAAAAAGACTTGAATCACAAAATCTGACACATCAGAGAAAGAAAAAGACATATTATTTCACCCAGTGTGTCTACCTACTTATGCATAATTTATCTCAGGATATATTTTGAATTTTTTGTCTAACCTAATTTTAAATGTCTCTAACAATCATACTTTTACTGTTTCTCTAAAAAGCTTAGCAAATCTTTTCAAGAGAAAGTTTTTTTCAAGTGATGATTAACTGAACTAAGCTAAGAAATTCTTTGCTTTTCCATTTATAATCTTTAGGTTCTAATAGATAGTAGCAATCTCATCATATCAATCCCAGGTTTTGTCCCATTTTTTCATATATACAAATAGTAGTTAATATAAAACAAAATACATCAATGACACAGATTTTTTTTCTCCAAATTACTGATGCACATGTTGAAATTGCCAACAGATGAGCATCTGTCTTACAAATAAGCCCTATTCCTTTAGTTAGACTCTCTACAAAGAGAGCATAATTCAAAGACCTTAACACATGATGAAAAAAAAAGAATTTACAATAAACACCACAGCTTGGGCAGTTTATTTTAAAGGAAGTAAAATAGATCATTAAACAAGGGAGCTCTGATGAAAAGGTAGAGATGAGAACAGTTTTCCCAGGCAGCAGACAAAAACTCCAGTCAAAAGCTCTCATTAGAGCAGAGATATATTTTAAACCTGGAAAGTAACTTTGCCAAATGGTGTTCTCTTAGATTCTCTCATGTACAGTCCAAGAGATATCTTTTGACAAATATCTAAACCCTTGAAAGAACATGTGGTTGAAATTACCAAGATCCCTAACTCATTAAAATATGCAAACTTCATAACACACTTAACACCTTAAATACACGAATTCTTAGGAATATAAGCTTTTGCTGGAAGGTTTTTTTGATTCTGCTAAGAGGTTCACTTCCCTTTTCAAACTTTATCTCCTGTTAAATCCCAAAAATCATCATGTTCCCTGAATGACCTGGTTTAGTAACTTTATTAAAATGTTATGAAAGCAAAATGAAAGCACAGCACCTGAGTATCTTCATGTGAGGAGATTCAGACTCAGCTCTTCCTCTCTTATAAAAGGACATCCCCACAGAGTGATATAAACTCCTGTGGGACAAAGGATGCTTCAGATTTTTCCTTGAAGGCACAGTGCTTCACAAAGAGTGCAAGATTCCCTGGACTAGAAAAATAGCTTAATAGAAGCCATAATTCCCTTCACAGGGGTCAAGACACTTCAGAGAGAAAAGTCCTTGGCCTTGATCATAGCACCAAAACCTATTTCAGTGAGAATGCCAATCATTGCTTAACATAAGGTGCATAAAGCTGTCCTGGAAACAAGGATTAGAGTCAACTACTCTTTTCTGTCGAGTGACTTTCCAAGTCTATTCTACATTCATAACACTTAGACCTTTTAAATGGCCCTGCTTTAACATGAAAAAAGCATTTCCACCCTGTACAGAAATGTCTGACTAGGACATTTTTGTGGAGTTAAGAAATGTCGATTTTTGACCTTTAAGATGAAGATTTGAATCCAAATACCTGAATGACTGCTGTAATTGCTATGCTACTGGATAAAAAAAACCAGTAGTATTATAAGTGCTTGTGAACATAAACTATAGATCTTGAGGGTATGCTGAATATACTTTAGATATAAAGAGAGAATGGCAAAGCAGAATGGGCTATTTTGAAACAGGGAAGTCCACAAAATTGCAGTAGGCAATGGCAGCATTCTTCTGAAAAGTGAAATAGTGCAAGATGGGTGTGTGTGATGGAGAGCAGTATGAAAATTAGATTATATAATAATAACTGATGTTTTCTTTTAGCATTGTCAATAGCTTTTAATTATATTCTTTGCCAATCTATTTTACTGTACTTACTTTCTGGAATAAAAAAATCTATCCCCAAAACAAACAAAAAAAAAGACCAAAATCTGCCAATATAAAGATTTAGACATAAAGATTACTGCAATAAATAGATGCAGTGTCCCCATTCAATGTCAAAGGAAATAGTACTGACACAGTAGGTCATCCTGCTTCCAATATTCAGTGAGACCTGGTTCTATTTGTGGTCCTATGCAGGAAAGGAAGTCTTGATCTCCTTTTGTGTTTGTATCCCCACCTCAGAAGAAGGCCTGATCAGAAGGCTAAGTATGTACTTCATATTTCAAAAAAGGTGGCTCCTCTCAAATTGTAAGCCTCTCTGAATCCCATCTGAAGTGCTTACAATACAGTTTAGACTTCTAGCTCAGGCCTGTGAGATACCACTCTGAGAAACGAATGAAACCAAAGCACCATGAAACATTATAACTAATATTTTTCTGTACCTTAATTCCAAGGTCTTTACAACAGCTAATGCTGAAATCTCACCCTTGCTAATGGCCAAACAACAAGGAGATAGTCTCTCTTACTGCACTACAGTGACAGAATTGATAACTACGTTCTCCTTGCAAGGAATCTTGCTCTCAGATACAATTACTTAAAACATTTGTGGAGAGGGGTTTATAACAATACAATGACTCACGACTGGGTTTGGTCCAGATGATAAAGGGCAAGGTAGAAAGAAAACGTAAAAATTGCAAAACTTAGGTTCAGTTTGCTAAGACAAAAATTAAAAAAAAAAAAAAAAAAATCACACTCTCCCTCAGCAAAGCTTTCTGCTTGTAATTGCCAAAATCTAAACTGAAAGAAAGTAAGTCGGAAAAAAAAAAAGTCAATATAACCTTATAGTGTGATTTATAATGAGACACTTTTCAAACGAAACTGGCACTTTAAAGACACGCTGTTCTCTCTGATTAAAGATTTTCATCACGGAAATGTCTCGCTAAGAAATGACAGATTTACAGGACAAGCAGTGATTGCTCATCAGGTGAAAGCAAAACTTAATCCAAAATTACTTTCTCAGATTTTTTTATATAGCCCAATTGAAACAAGTTTTGGGGGCTTCCTATCAAGGGTATTCTTGTCCTCAGAATAGAAACAGCAATCTTACCTTAAGCATCCTCAGAATAGAAACAGCAATCTTACCTTAAGCAAATGCTTCTCTTAATAGCTGTCTAAAGAGTTTCTTCAACATAAATGTTATTATAGCAGTACAATATTAAAAACAGTATAATGCATTTTATTATTTAATTATTTATTATGCAAAGAAAACAAAAAATGGTCTATCTATGGCGTAATTCTTGTAAAAATTTAACAAAAATTTAGTAAATAATTCAGAGAGTTAATATTCCATTATATTTTTGATTTAGAGGCTTAGATTTTTTTTCTTCTAAAGATAAAAATATCCAAATTATCTATTATAATTAACAGGTGGCTTTTATAGCAAAAGTACTAAAACAGAAGTAGCAGCAGCTGTGAAGGAGGATATCAAAATCAAGAATATTAAGATGAAGCATCATTTGTTTTTATAAAGAGATGTTTATTTTGTGATAATGGATGCAATTAATACTAGCATATGCTAGACTGTTCATGGTATCGGTAATTAATGTAGCATTAATTTCAATGGTTTTTTTAATGCTTTTGTAACATTGCACACATTCAGATCTGCCATCAAACACAAATCAACTTGGTTAATAAATCAACAGCCTTGAACATATTTTTCTATAACATGACTGTTACAGGCATTTTCATTAAGGCTTCCTTTTGTTAGTAATAACAGAAGCAAGCGCTTTGTGTTCCTAATTTAATAGTTTAGGTATTTAAAATATTGATCATAGAGAGCGAGTGGTAATTATTTAAGCTAAGAACAGCTGGGAACAGACATCATTAATGTTCATCTACTATAATTTATGCTTGTAGAAATATGGTTGTTTTCAGCAAAATTTAAATTAAAGAAAGCTAGATTTAAATCTGAGAGTGAAGAAAATGTAGATCATTGCATGAAAAATTACACCGTCGTGAGCTATAAATGGCATATCCCCACTGCAATTATTGGAGCTGCTAAAGTTTAACTCTAGAGCTCTCAAGTAGCAGAGTTCGGGTAATTAAACCTGTAGCCATCTAACAATAATTAAGACTTTTCCCTTCTGTTATGCACCTATTGAATGGTCTCAATGGTGTTTCCAAACATTAATGAATGAACTGAAACACACTGTGAAGTACAGTAGGTTAGTAAGGAGTTGTTCCCATTATATGGATGAGAAAACTCAGGCACAAATGCAGTGCAGGGTGGTCTGGAAATTAATAAATTGATAAGTGGCTACAAGTGGCTGCAAAGGCTGCAAAATGTCAATGCCCAGAGGCTTGACATTTATTGGGTGTGCAAAACACATGTAACCCACATCAGCTTTTTATTCTGTGGAAGTTGAAATCAGATCCTGTTTTAAACAAAGATATTTCTCCGGAGGGATATTTGCACTCTATCTGGACTAATGTCAGTGAATTAAATGGTGCATTAGTTCTTTTTTACTTTTGAAAAAAAAAGACTCCTGTCAGCCTTCACCACTCCTCTAGCCTGTCTTGTATCTTTAACTGCAAACTCTGCACAGTAAACAATTCAAAGCAATCCTTACTGCAAAACAGTCAAGCTGCATATTTATGCATTATGTCCTTAAATCCCTTTTATAGAATAAGTCTTTCTGTGTAATGAGGATCTCCTCCTTATAGCTGGTTTCACCCCTGCCTCCCCAAAGTCACAAATCTCCCTCTTTCTCCATCTTGTCACATGGGGGTGCCTGCTAAAAGCAGTGATAAGACTCCTGACTGTAAACTGCAGCTAAAAATAGCTGGAGTGTGCCTTGAAGAATCAAAAGAAATACCCACTATTGACTCCACTCCCAAAATTATTAAACAGGACACACTGCTTAGACTGCATACAAGGCACTTGTGTGTTTGAGAAGTGTTTGGCAGACAGGGAAGATTGGTCTATGACTGCAGTGGAGTCCAGCTCTCTGGGACCAGCAGTTAGAACCAGTGGTTTCATTCTTTTGAGAAGCCCACTATTTGTGAAATCAGCATAGGTTTTTCATCAAACACAGATTAATACTTAATTCATCCAAAGTGATTTTTCACAGGAGCTACTTCCGTTTTTCCCAGGTTTTATCTAACAAGAGCTGCCAAGAAGAGATTAATTTAAAAGCAGAACCAGCAATAAAAACCCATGTCTTCCCATAGTCAGGCTTGTGTCCAGTTTCACAGATCATACTTTTTCTTCTCTAAGCAGGTCTATGCTCTGTAGATTTTAATTAGATTCTGAAACTCTCTCGAAAAGAAAGTGCCCATTCATACTTGGCACCTTGACAAGGGTCACACCTGGGACATACAGTGCACAAGCAAAACCAACAGCAGCAAAATCCTTTCTATCAGCAGATATCCCAAGCTCACATTTTGTCTATAGTGAAATCAGGCTAGTATTCAAGCAGAGAAGGTTTAATGCCCCTACAGCTGTGGACCACAATACATTCTTCACCTGGCAGTACAGGTATGGTCCAAATCCACATGCAGGCATCAATTTGTGGATTTTTGACCATTGTGAGAATTATATAGAATGGGGAGGGAAAAAAAGCTTGAGTTACTCTGTGGCCAGTCTGATAGGGTTGACGTAGTTCATGAATCCCAAATTATTTCATTTTAAGAAGCATCTCTTGCCTAAGACTGCAGCTGGGGAACCATTTTCTGTTGTAGAGCTGTAATAATTCACACTAAATGCTTTCTTGCTCCCAGGGAGGCAACAGACACAGAGAATGATGCCTTTTCCCCCTGAAAGACATTTTTATCATCCAAAAGATCTTTTCTCAAATTTCTTAAAAGTGATGAGGGATTCTGATTCAGAAGCTTCAATGACTCAGGAATTTAAACTAGGAGAATTTAAATTCCTTTCATGCGTGACACAAACTACATTTTATTCCTTTGTGGGTTTTTTGGCTTTTTTTATTTGTGAGGAGGAGAGTAGTAATTTATTAAATTTCATGTTACCTTACATGAATCAAGGTAAAAGAAAACCTGAGCTATATAGCTACTTTGCCACTACCAGAAACTTCTAGTTCAGAAATATTTCAGGCAGCCAGAAGACATCTTATTAATAATATTCTGAAAGCTCTTTTTTGTCATGGAAATTTAGCATATTTTAACTTTTAGACACATGGACAAGACTGTATGCGCTTAAGATCCTGAGGCAAGAAATGCAGCTGGACCTCTAAATTCAGCAATAAACCAGACTGGCTTTGTTAGCATAAAGACAAAGTCAGTTGTTCAATGCAGTCTGTTAAATAAAAAAACCACAACAAAAATGTGAAAGAATGATTTTCAAATTGTATTCGTTTCTTCAGTTCTTTCTTGTTTTGAGTGTATACTTTTCCAGCATTATACAATGTGCAATGTTTGAATGAGAAATACATTAACCATGGACTTATCTGTATAAATATTTAACATTTCCATGTTCTCTTGGAAACTAAATGGCAATGAAAGCATAACTTTGCTTAAATTGCTCAAATTACAGTATTAGATAAGAGAAAATGTCCATTCTTTGACGGTTTATGGAAAAATATGGTTATTACTTATTATCATTACTATGGTTCCATTTTCATACAAAGTTCACCTGAACAAATATAAATGTTTTAACAGAAACTTCTGAAAGACTTGTCTTCACTTTATTTGCAGGAAGCAACTAGACATTTCAGTGATGTTGTTGGAGGCCTGGTGGCAGTGGTTTGAATTGCCTGCAGCAGGCCAGCCCTGGATAAAGGAGCAATCAAAAAGATCTGGCATGTTCTTCAGATCTTTGTTTAGGAATTTGAAAGGAAAGGCCTGAGCTCCTGAGAGGGGCACATATTAAAGCACTGTCCTTGCTCTCTCTGTGCCATCATGCTTTCATTAAGGCCCTGTGTTGCTATTTGCATTCTGTGACAGACAGCAGGAGAGAAATCATTCTGCAGTGCAGCACCAGTGACTTATTGTAGCCTCAAATATGGGGTACCCAGACAACGGAACATTGTGTATTTTAATGTAAAATACATATGTGAGCACAGTTAGAGGAAAAGAAAGGAAGAGATGAGAGAATCCTCCTCAGAATATTATCTGAAAATACTTCTTATTAGATACAATGTGGTCCTTTCCAAAAGAAAATCTTGTATGAAAACAACCAGAAGGGCTGTTTTGCTAGCTCTGCCATCTCCCTGGAAGACGTGCAAGGGTACAGTAATCTTTTAGACAAATCCCAAAAATTACTTAATAGTTCAACAGAATTCACACAAAGGTGAGATAAAACCAGGTAACGTAGTCCTCCATGCTCAAAAAGAAACCTGTGGGACAGTCTCTGTCATCCAACTTACCTCTTCATGTGTTGGCAAGCCCATTTCGAGTATGGGTGTTTCCAGGAGCTGGTTTTGAAGAGTCTTTTATCTGACATTCTGCTGAATTATCGCATTGAACAATTGTGCAAATCTCAGCTGCATCTCACTTCAAAGGGAAGTAATCTCCATAGCTTTCTGATGACCATATTTCATCTATAAGGAGAAAGATATTGTCACGGTTTATCCCCAACCGATCACTCAGCAGCTGATCACTCACTCCTCCTTCCCCTCACTGGTGGGTTGGGAGGAGCATCAGGAAAGAAAAGAAAATGAAACTTGTGGGTTGAGATAAAAACAGCTTAATAATTGAAACAAAGTACAGTAGAATAAAAACAGTACTAATACTAGTAGTAATTAAAAGGAGAAGGAGAGAGGAAGATAAAACCCAAGAAAGACAAATTACACACAACACCACTGCTCACCACTCAATGCCCAACCTGTCCCCCAGCAGCAATTGGGTCCTCCCAGTCAATTCCCCCCAGCTTATATACTGAGCATGACAATCTATGGTCCTGAATAGCCCTTTGAGCAATTTGGGTCAGCTGTGCTCCCTCCCAGCTTCTTGTGCACCTCATCACTTGCAAAACATGAGACACCGAACAGTCCTTGACTTAGGGTAAATGCTACTTAGCCACAATCAAAACATCAGTGTATTATCAGCATTATTCTCATACTGAATCCAAAACACAGCTCTGTACCAGTTACTAAGAAGAAAATTAACTCTATCCCAGATGAAAGTGTCTATCCCTGTGTAACACCAAAGTCCTCGTGGCTGTGAGCCAATTCAAAAATGTAGTCTTGTCATTTTGTGAATAACATCAAATAGGGGAAACCACCAACAGAAGAGTGTAAGAAATGGATAAATGGATAGATAAATAGGAGTGGTCAGCCTGGAGAGGTCTCCAATTATCAGCTACTGGCTTGAGTCAGGGACAGTCTTTTTCAAAGGGAGAATTCAGTGTCCAAGCCACCTCTTCTCTGTTCTAAAGATAAAAAAATATGTACAAAGTGTGTGGAGGAATAAGCCACTACAGGGTTTTGGCTTTTGGTGCATATGTCTCAGTATCTGCCACTAGCCTGTCCCAAAAACGAGTATTTAAGAACCAAACCACCTCAGACTATTCAATTTCTACACATTGCTGTGGTTCCTACATGGCTCTTTATACATATTGAGAATTTAATTCAAAATCTCTTCTAACATGTGAGATGAACCATGCATTGTACTTCACTGTGAACAAAGCTTTTCTTCACATATATCGAGCTGTCAATCATCCTTTCTTTAATTGGAAACTGGCTTTTTGGTGGATAAAAATGACTGCAGAGAGAACTGCACACATTAAGAATTTAATCTAATAGGACTAGACACCAATCCATGCAGATGTGATAGAAAGATTAAGGTCGTAAAACATGACCACAGTACCTTCCAGAGTCTCTTTTTTTATGAAGATGATTCAATGCCTTCTATTGTAACTGTAGTTCCCTTGACTCAAAACAGTCTCTTGCTGAAAGCTAAAAGTAGGTGAAAGCCTTTCTTAAATACTTAAAAAAAAAAAAAAAAAGAGAGCTATTCCCTACTACCATAAGCTATTTACTGGAACACAGATCTTTCAAGATTAGAGTTAGCCTTTTGTTAATAATTTGAAAAAATAATAATTTCTATTCAACAATATGATTTTTTTATTTCCTTGTGATGACATTCATTTTTAACACGTTTGCCTCCATCAAAATATTTCTCATTTTTGACCTTAAAATTCTTGATTCTTTTATGTTGTGATACTATTTTTAAAAAAAAGAGGCTAAAATTTATCTCCAAATAACCCAAGAACTGGGGAGACCATAGCCTATATAAGCCTGAGAATCCCATACCATCTAGATTACTTGCACCACACATCACAGAAAATTTGTAAATTTGCAGCATCTGCTCTAATCCTACCAGAAATAGCAGCATTAACCCCTTCTCTAGCATAAGAATTAATGCTTTTTGCTTTCTCTCATTAAATCCTGAAATTTCTAAGGAAAAATAACATTTGTTACTGATTTGTTTTTACTGTCACCATTTACTGGTTTTAACAGGAAGTAATTTTGCTGACAAATAAGTATTTTGGTTTATGTCTTTGCTTTCACACAGACACCAACTTCAGGTAGAGCAGTTATTTTATCCATTTTCTCGTTCTTAATGATGCTTGCAAATGTGAGGACACTCACTGGTCAGTCAACTAATCCACAACATGACAAAAAACATAATAAAGGCCCAACAGCAGCTGCAGCTCCTGTTCAGTTACTGTCACTGATGAGAATCAAACTGGGCTTTTCAGTACTCACTCTTCAAAAAGGAAATGCGCTTTTTCAGCAATACTAATACCTAAGACTCTTTCTCAGTAAATGGCTGGTATTTTGTCATGGATCCCTCTTGTCATTGCAATGCTACACACTGTCACTTGCAGCAGTTCTTCTCCATGGAAAAGAAAACGTGATTTATTACATCCCAGACAGCAGCCCCCAAGCTAAGTTACTTTAATGAAATCTTCCCATAATTGTGAAAGACAGGCAGCTCAGCCTAAAACAGAAAGATGATAGTTTCCATGTCTCATGTCTTCTAAGCTACCTCGAATGTGCACAGATGCATTTTCCACTTGAATATCAAGAAACACTTTTACATTAAGCAGGTGACCGAGCACTGGCACAGGTCACCTAGAGACAGTGTTGAGTCGACCTCCTTAGAGATATTTAAAAGCCATCTGCCCACGGTTCTTGGCAACAGTTTTTAGGTAGCCCTGCTTGAGCAGGAGCTTGTACTAGATGACCTCCAAAGGTCCCTCCCAACCTCAACCACTCTGTGATCCTATATGATTCTGTGACTAGCCATCTTTTCCATTAATTCTTTCTAAATTATTTTCGTCAGAAGAAAGTACAGTTCTCCTTCAAGTGGATTGCATAGCAGTCAGGAAAGGAGCATGGCTCAAGGAGAACCACAAAGATCAGCCAAAGATTTCTATGGCTGAAGGAAGGGCACTGAATTGAGCGACAAAAATGTTTAGGTAAATTACTGGACATTCTTATTTTACAGCCAAGCCTCTGAAAGCCTGTATGGGATTTAATGCTCCAGGAGCCTATCTAGATAGTTGATCTAAAGCCAGTGGGGGTGACGTTCCTGCAAACAAGAAAATGAGTCAGGCTACTCAAAAACCTTTTGAAGAAAACTATTCACCTGTATACAGTGCATGTGTATTACCACCATCCATGGGTTTGGGTATAAGGACAGGTGAGAGGTGAAGGCAAAGGGTGTTTCTCATAAATTTCTCTTTTTCAAAGGGAGTGTTTTCTTATGTTTTAGGAGATTTTTTTATCCCCAAAACACCCACATTAACCCTCTTCTCTTTCATAGATCATTATCGTGCACAGGCACTTGCTTGCTTTGACTTTGAGATTTGACAGCTACTTATTAGATATTTCAAAGTTTGCCATGAGCTGCTACCACTGAGGCCGTGTTGCTGTTTTTTTCTCACTTTAAGTGTCTATGTTTCTCAGTTTGGCAGCTATTGCTGAACATTATTTAAACTAACTATTAACAGGCAATAATATTCATAAATACTTGACTTTTCCTCCCCCTCTTCTCTTCCAGACTTGGTAACCAAAGCAAGGAGCAAGGAACTCAGATAACTCGTGAAGCAAGAAGTAATTTAATAAACTTTATGATTTTTAACTTTCTGATTTCCTAATCATCTTTATCTCTGCCTTCCTCCCACACAATCTGTCCAAACTGTGCTGCCAAAGGGTCCAGTTTTTGGCCTGAAAGCAAGTGTCAAACAAAAACCATGATTACCAGCTATTCATTTTTTAGTTAAATAGCACAAAGGGAAAGTAACAGAAAATCAATATTTAAAGGCACAGTCTCTTGACTAATTTAGAGAAGTAACAGAGACACTGAATGAAAGTTTCTGGTTCAAACGGGCTATTTAAGAAAAAAAAATCAGAAAAACCAACAAGTTTTACTCATTTTTCTTGAATTATATAAAAGAGGTGAAATGGAGAAAACAAAAGTTAAAACAACAAAATATTTTCTTATGATTTTATTTTCTGTGTTTCAGTCTGAATTACACTTTTAAAATTTGTTTCAATTCATTAATCAAGAAAACCCACAAGGAAATCTATACCAGATAAAAAGTGCTGAAATCTAAATGACAGCTCTCACTGGGGGATGAAGATAATACTTCATTCAGCATGGAATAATACTTTTTGTGTCTTCTAAATTAATCAATAAAGAAATTTGTTAACTTGTGCTTGGCTATTCTTAACTAGAGTTTCAGCAAATAAAAGTTACTCATGATCAGACACGAAGTAACTTTGGAAAAATCACATTGTACAATAAGCTGGTTATATAAAAGATGAAAAATAATTAGCTGTTCAGCCTATTTGTCAGGTTTTTTCTTATCATCAATTATCCAAGAGGAAACTCTCAAGCAAGTACAGTATATTTAAGGTAGTATATTTTCACCATGAATTTAAACATAAATTTTGTAAAAATATTTACCTTTCTTCATAGGTTTTAGAGTGCAGCAGAGTGAAAATTATGGACTTGTTTCACTTATATGTTTGGTTTTAATTGAATACATAAACTCAAGAATAAATAGTTATTTTGGAGATATGAACAAGCAACATTAGTTTATACTAGTGCCACATTTATAAAAATCACACAAGTGGTCTTTTTGTAACACCCATGTTGCTGATTCAGGAGTTTCTCACTGAGTAGGTTTTGACGTTCACTACTGCTTGTCATTCTTAAAAAAGAAAGCAAACCACAGATCAAGATCCAAAATCACTGTGAATTTGTGATTCTGTTGGGAGCATAACACCCAGTTCTGAGAGTGACCAAGAGTATCACTGGTGACAATAGAAAGGGCCACTGGTGTACTTTCTCCATCTTATTTAATGAATGCAGTTGTGAAGTCAGAACTGATTTCGCTGAACTAGGCAACAATACCATCAGTTCTGGAAAAATCCCATGTATTTGCTTTCTGGGTGCACCTTTTGGCACCCAAATACTGTTGTAATTCTGTTCTTTGTACCAAAAAACCCCACCAAAACACCAAAATCAAAACCAAAACAAACAAACACAAAAAAAAACCCCAAAAACAAACCCAAAAATTTATAAGTTTTTTCCTAGCTAAAGGAAAATAGTATATTGAGACAATCTCCATGGTAATGCTGCTTGAGATTTATTTCTCCAAAGATTTTATTTTTGTAAGATGCAAAGCTTATCTAGTTATTGAATAGTGCACAGCAAAACAGTTCTCTAACAGTTTAGTTTCCTTGGAAGATCATGCTTTTTATTTGGGGATTTTTTTGGCTTAAAAAAATAAGCAAAGACTGTTTTTGTCAGAATTCAATATCCTTGCAGTAAGTAAACTCCAATCTTTTAAAAATTCTTGTATCTCACAAAATGTTATTTGTTTACTGGTACAAAGCAGAGAAATTATTCAATGCAAGCAAATGACTGGTTGTTTTATTTAAGAGTTACAAGAGATAAAGTATTGTCAAGGTGTCTGACATCTGTATTAATAATTCATGTCCCTTTTTTCTTTTGAAAACAGAGATGATTTCTGCAACATTGTATGAATCATTTTTTTGTTTCTTATCATCACACTAGATAAGATACAGTAAATTCAAGAACTCTGTGGTGCATGGTAGTAAATTGCAGTGTTTCAAAATCAAAGGCATTTTGACCCTTTTGTTCACAACAGGCCTAATAAGAGAGAGAGTTTCTATCTATTACTATGAAGTAAAAAATAGGCTCTGCTTTTACTAACAACAACAATTCAAAGATATCAGCTGTGAAAGCACACAAGAGCTGGTGGGGCGTTTTGCCTTTTTTTTCTCTCCAGCTGGTGTGGTACTGACCTGGAAAGCTTCTTTCAGTCTTGTATTTATATAAGAATAAATCTCAGCATCTCCAGGCTGTGAGGTGCTTGAACATCAAATCAGGTTCCATATTTTCAACCTTATGTTATACTAACATGTAGTCTTAACACAGTTCCTGACTTCTAAGATATGCTTTTGCCCTTAAGTAGCGGGCACAGTTCACTCAGATAGATGTTGCAAATAATATGACTGTTTCTCTAAGCTGTTAATATACTGTATCATTGCTTGTGTGGAAAAATGCAATTTTCCACACAGGCGACAAACAACTAATGATCAGAGCCATGCTTTACTACTATTCTAATAATCTTTTTCAATATTCAGTCAAACTTCTTTTTGTGAAAAGAGTCAGCAACTATGCAGAATGCCACAGCAAGGCAGTAATAAAATAGAGATGTTAAACAAAATTCCAAATGCATTATCAAAAGAATGCATAAGATTATACTACCCTACCAAACAATTCTGCTGAAATATACCCTGGAAAAGCATAACTTGCCATTGCAACAGAATAGTTTCTATTCTGTGGAGTAATTCATTTTGGTGAAATGGCTGTCTATTTTTAGTAAATGCAGATGATCCATTCTGTCATACAATTTCTCACTCCATCTCATAAAAAAAATTATTATATTCATATTATATTCTTAGTGTAAGGCTGAAATAATTGCCTGCAGTCCCGTTCTCTTAGAGGTTTTCTTCACTGTTCCAGGAAAAATCATACTAAATCAAATTGGAGCAAAATTGTTAAGTAACTGAACACATCAAAAGGGCTTTGTGCAATATTTGTGTAAATATCAAAATTTTCCTTCTTCAGGATTGTCTTACAGAAAAAAAATTTTTTTATATCAACTGTGAGCTTTGAAAAAAAGATGACGGATTCTTAGTTTCTTTATACCTTTGTTTTGCCAAGTGTTAATCTTTCTCTTTTATTCTGTTTTCCTTATGGGGTATGAAGAAGAAAAAATTATGAGGTAACTGAGTTGTGGAGTGTTTAGGGTTCTTTGGTTTTGGTTTGTTTGGTTGGTTTGGTTTGGTTTGGTTGGGGAGTGTTGGGTTTTGTTTGCTTGTGTGTTTACTTGTTTGTTTTCATAGTTTGTTTGTTGTTTGGGTTTTTTGTGGGAACAGAATGCATTAGTAGTTTTCTTGGTTAACAATACTTACACCAATGGCCACTGCCTAAGTTTATTGTAATGAACAGAGCAAGGGTTAGTTTTCCACCAGTTTGCATTTGACTTTCCCTTTTAACTCATTATTTCTTTTATTTAGAGGGAATGGGTTTATATGTCTATATAAAAAGCAATGTTACACTTTGGATTCTCATTCTTTCCAGATCACCTGCATACTATTATGAAGATTTAATTGGATTCTTATACAAAAGAGAAAACTTCCTGGGCAGTGTAAAAGTGGTGCACTGCAAATATCCACAAAAGCATGCAACTATTTTCAGAAAAGTACTGTTATTTTTTCAGGTAACATATTTCAGGCAATTTTTTAACTGAAAGAGAGTAAATACTTTAATGTAGCAAGATTATTGTACTTCATTTGGAAGTAAAGTTACACCTGCATTTCTCATTTTGGACTTTCAGCCTATTGGTTGCTCTATCACAGAAACAGTTTATTTGTTCTTCTCCTTCAGAGTTCATATTTATTCATTTTTCCATCTCTTGAGTTATCGCATCACTGAAAGACCCAATTTGGTTACTCCAAACTGTTTACTGCTTAATGCATTCCTTTTGTGGTGAGTTTACCCCAGTGAGTAACTAAGCACTCACCCAACCACTCACTTACTCCCCACCTTACAGTGGGATAGGAAAGACAATATAAAGAGCAAAAGTGTGAAAAATTTCCAAGTCCAGTTAAAGACAGTTTAATAAGTGAAGGAAAGAGAGAAAACCCACGAGTGACGCAAAGGCAATCACTCAGCACCTCCCACAAATAGTCCAATGCCCAGCCAGTCTCTGAGCAAAGACTACTTACACCCTCAGTTTTTAGTGCTGAGCAAGATATCACATGGTCTGGAATATCCATTCGGTCAGTCGGATTCACCTGTCCCAGCTGTGCCCCCTCACAATACTTTGCCCACCACCATTGTACTTGTGGGGACAGCGAGAAACAGAGAAGGCCTTGGTGCTCTGTAAACCCTGCTCTGTAACAGCCAAAACATTTTTTTATTATCAATACTGGTTTAGTCATAAATCTAAAACACAGCAAGATATAGTCTCCTACAAAGAAAATTAATTCTCTCCCAGACAGACCCAATACCCTTTTCTAGCAGGGCAGAAAAAGGCAGATACACAGTCCCATGTTAACTCAGTTTTAGAACTTAAAATTACAAATGGTATAAAGAATAAGCACTACTCTGTCTGGGTTATTTTTACTTATGGCGGCCATGAGTATAAAGCTGTGAATCTGGGATAGTTATTGCTTTTAGTCATCCATGACAAAGGAAGGAAAAGGTTATTTCCATCTCTCAGTTTGAGAATGACAACTATTCATCTGAGTCTTAGACAAAAACTAATATATTTGCATTATACAATACTTGTCATTTTATTTCATTCACCACAGTGGAAAATAATTACATTTTATTGAATTTACTTTCTCAAAACAGAATTATTATCTACAATGGATCTTAACCTGCCTTATTTTCCCTCTTTTTAAGTGCCTTAGCTGTGGAACTTGCAGCAATTTATTTCAGAAAAGGAAATCTTTTAGAGAAACTTGGAAAACAAAAAATTTTTATTAGAGTTAATTTAAGGTTGAAAGGTGATTCCACAATTCTTGGACTAATTTTATAGTTCTAAATTTCTTTTCTCCAATTACTCATAGTCATCCAGTTCCGCATATGACTGACATCTTTTCTATCTATTTGTTCTACTTAAACAAAATAGAAAATGTATTGTCTTTTCACCAGTTCAGAGAGCTGATCAAGAGGTTTATAGAGATGCAGTATTACTGCTCTCCAGAGACCGGGTCTTCTTCTGCTTTTACAGGGTTTCCAGCAGTACTGTGTACTGTTTCACTACATGCAAAATCTATTTTCATTGTTGATTTCTTCTTTTTTATCAAGAGGAAGAGATTTAAAAATTGTTACGCATTTTAACTTGGCTGCAAGATATAGTTTTTAAAGCGAGCCTTCTCCAGCATGAAACCTGTGGTACTTTAAGTCATTCTTGCATAGTCTAAGCTTCTTTGCATAAAATGCTCTGGGGAATAACAATCTCCAACCACATTTGCTCTATATCACAAACTGCCAGATGCCACTCAAGGAGGTTATACTTAGCTTCTGCTATAAAGGTTTACTTTGTGAAGATGCTACTTCAAATAAGCCATGGAGTATTACATTCTTGAGGAGCAAAGGAATTTTTCCTGGTTCTTTCTGTGATATAACAGTTGAAATCACAGAAGAAACAGCAGAGGAGTCTTTAATGGATTCAAAGTTCTGTTTATAACTTGGAAAGCAACTGGCACTTTGTGGTTTTGAATGTTATCCAGGAATTGAAAGCTGAACATTAAAAGCACTGAAGAGCAAAAACGTCACAGGCCTTGGTAAGATGGATTCCAACAATGGCAAAAGCAAATTAGGTTCAATTGATACAACCCGAAGTGTGAAAGGCAAAGTTGTTCAACTGGAAATTATAAGATCATATGCCATTCTAATTAAAATAGTAACTTTTATTTAGTATTTTAAAGAAGAAAATCGTGTGCTACTGAAAAATAAACATATTAACATTTAATATCCTGAACCTGGTATTTTCTTTATTTTTAAACTTACCTTTTAATAGTTGATACTAAGGAAAATGTTTCATAGTTGCTCTTCTGCTAGGAAACACAAATGTAAATGCAAAACCAATATTTTAGGAATTACCTGGTTGGACAAGTATATATTAGGAAAATTAATTCTTTTGGCGGTATTATGTATCACCAAGAATGAGGGTGATAAAGCAAAACTAAGATATTCTTAGGAAGTTCAGTTTTAAGAAAATCACAAATCATTTTGCAAACTTTCCATTTTGTTTTTTGTTAAAATTAAGCCATATATGTAAAATTTTAATCCTTTCAATATTTAAAAAGATGTCATAGCACTGAAATTTTACAGACATATACTGCTTAATATTTTCATCTACTTGTTTCTTTATAGGTCAAGAGTAGTCCTGGAAAGGGAAAGTACAGATCTCATCTGAGAATTCAAAACCAGTTTTCACTGAAGCTGTGGCACTATACATCTCCTCCTGAAATTATAATCATGGCTTTGAATTATGAATTTGGTTATTAAAAGGTGATATCTTTGATTTTCCACCTATTAACATTAAAAGTCTGAAGCTCCTCAGAATAAATATTGCAAGTCATTTATTAACAATATGTGAGTGTTTACATGTTCAGTTCTGTGTTACAAAAGTACCTTGGACACTTAGGGAGGCTATTCACATGCAGAACATGCAGACACCCATGTGAGGAGGTTGCCTCTTATTCTGTAGTCAATTACATGAAACAGCCTCTCTGAGTCATCCTGATATTAAGAGTCATTTTCCTATTGTCATAGATCATTTATGACATGATAAAACTTCATATTATATCAACCTTTCAAGTTTGCTCTGAGTAAAGTTACAGTGGTCTCATTGAAAAGGCACACAGTATGCTGGTGAAGTAACTACTTATACTGAGATCCCAGAGGAAAAAAAACAGGCAGGGTTTTTTTCCAGCTAAATGAATCACCTGAATTTTAGAATCCTACTTGGGGCTAGAGAAAAGCTGTTATCTTCCTTACATAAAAACAAGTGAAATTTTGCCTTTCAGTACTTTGATTGTATAATCCTATTTGTTAGCAGATTCATTTCAGGAAGCTTTTTACTATTTAGGATCATGACAAATGTTTTAAGTACCCATATATCAGAGGCCAACGCTGAACTATATACTTACATGAAAGCTAACAGTGTTAAAAACAATGATTCAATGATTAGGTCATCTCCCAGGACTGAAAAGCCTAAAATCTAGTTCCTGTTCACCTGATGACCTTTATGCCCTTAGTGTCTATGATTGCAATTACTAATCTGTAAGCTACAATGCTTTTTGAGTGTATTTCAAAAGGGAAGTTTTGAAAAAGTTACATTGTTAAATATTGCACAGGATGAAGCATACTTCTCTGAGTGGTCATCATGGTAATATTGTTATGGTAAACTTGTTCAATTCCACAGATAGCTTCCTACTCCAATGTTCCTACCAAGCTGGGTAAAACTGAAAACTCAGAGAAAACAGCATCTGTGACTTTGGAGGCTGAGGTAGGTATTGACTGGTGGAATTATTTTGGAGCGTGCAAGATATATTTTTATCTGAGAAATGAGATTAGATTTCTTTTGTCTTCATTAGTGAAACGTAGAACAGTATAAACATTAAATTACAAACTCAAGTACCATGGTCATATTCCCAACTTGCCAAGGTCTAAATCTGGGATGACATAGATTTTTTACACAGATCCAAACAGAGGAAGAAAAAAATATTCTACTAGGCAACTGATATGAATACAAGAGGATTTTACTGAGAATAAATAAATTCTTTCTCTATTTTCAGCTTCATGATTTCTTAAGAAAAAATCAGTCAATCATAGAATCATAGAAAATCCTGAGTTGGAAGGGACCCAAAAGGATCACTGAAGTCCAACTCCTAGCCATGCACAGGACAGCCCCAAGAATCACACCTTGTGCCTGAATGCATTGTCCAAATGCTTCTTGAACTCTTTCAGGCTTGGTGTTGTTATCACCACACTGTTCCAGTGCCCAAACACCCTCTGGGTGAAGCACTCTTTCCTAATCTCTCCTGACACAGCTTCATATCATTCCCTTGGGTCCTGTCACTGGTCACCAGAGTGAAGAGATCGGTGCCTGCCCCTCCATTTCTCGTTGCGAGGAAGTTGTAGACTGCAATGAGGTCTCCTGTCAGTCTCATCTTCTCCAGAGTGAGCAAGCCAAGTGACCTCAGCCACTCCTCAAATGGTTTCCCCTATACCCTTTACCATCTTCATAACCCTCCTTTGGGTGCTTTCTAATAACTTTGTAACTTTATTGTGGTGACCAAAATTACACACCGTACTCAAGGTGAGACTGCCCCAGCGCAGAGCAGAGCAGGACAATGCCCTCCCTCAACCAGCTGGCAATCCCTTGCCTTATGCCCCCCAGGACAGCCCTCTTGGCTGCCAGGGCACTGCTGACTCATGTTCAACTTGTTGTTGATCAGCACCCCCAGGTGCCTTTCCACAGCACTGCTTTCCAGTATCTCATTCCCCAGTCTGTAATGTACATCAAGAGTGGCCCGTCCCAGGTGCAGAATCACAAATTCAAATTTGCAAGGGAGAGAATTAAGAGCTGTAACCTGTTCTTCAAAGTATAAGCCACTCATCTTGTAAGGGATTTAGGGTTTACCCAAAATTTCAAGAATACATTTATTTACGTTCACTCAAATATTTTTGATTTCTAAAGAAAGAACATAGAAATGTATCCGCCTTACAGAGAAAGACAGTGACTGACACTGTGCACGCACTCTGGACCTTAGCAATGAGGAAATCAGTTCTATTCCCCTGCAAAAGGCAGAAAACTAGTTGAGTTTAAAACAATGTAGAGTCAGGAAAACTCTTGTCTGTGACAAAGGTAACCAATACCTTAGTCCTTTAAGGCCTCTTCACCTTGCAGAATGGTCTTAGCCACTAATTCTCAATGCCACAAAAACTCCTGATATTAAACCCAGAAATTAAACAGGAAGCTTTTTGATACTGTTAGTTTTCTCCTGAGACTAGAATGACGTATGCACTTCATCTTCCATCAACCTTCTTGTTTCCTCACTGACTGACTCAAATGAAGTTTGACACTTCATACCAGAGTCAGGGGTTTTTTTTCCTTACACTGCTAATAAATTCAGGTAACCAAAGGAATTTATTGTTAGCATGAAGCAGTATTCTTTCCAATGAAGCTTGCCAGGGACGCTTTTTTCTACCACAGCAGTAATTATCCCCCACAAAAACAAGAACTCTAATTTCCTTCACAAAGGGTTTTAAGTTGTCCATAGGTACTGCAGAAGCCTGTTCTCTGCTTAGTTTTAATTTTTGTTTTTCAGACATGAGCATTTAGTGAGAGTTTAAATTTAAAGCTATCCCCCTGTATATGCATAATAGTCTGTGCAGATGTCCTACTAGCTCTTTGCAGAAGTCTCACACACCTAGGTTTTATAAAATTCATTGAATCTTTTTAGGCATCTCAATCACTTTTAAACTATGGGAAACATAGTTATTTTAAAATCAAACCTTGCACTTCCTTTAATTTTCTTCTGGTATTAGGAGTACACACAACATCAGAGGTACTGATGATCCTCTCTGTTAGGAAACCTGGTTGACATAGGTAAAAGGATATACGATACCACAACATTGTCCTGGTAGTAATTGACTTCCATTTGTTCTTTTGCAAAGACATAAGGTACAGAAAAAAACCTGCACTCTTATCTAGTTTGCATTCTCCATCCCTAGAAACAAACAAACAAAACCAAAAAATCCAGTCAGATTTCAGGGAATTTCAGAATTCAAGAGTTTTACTATAGATTCTACACTTTTGTCGTCATACTACATGCAATAAAACATGATAACTGCCATATTAGAAATGAACTTGTTCCACAAACTTTATTTTAGCCATACCTTTAGTTCAGACCAGGAAATGCATTGTATAAGTCCACACAGTCCAGGAATCTTGCAAAACAAACAACAAAAAATTTAGTCTCTTGAAATCAAAAATGAAAATTTCTGCCACAGTTCCTAGTATCTTTGGGTTTTAGTCACTTCATTAATCTTCTAACTAAAATGGGTTTTATATTTACCACAGGTATGATGAAACATCTGGAAGAATGTCTGGCCAAGCAAATTGATGGATGGTTTTAAAGATGAGTAGAGGGGCTTCTTTTTATTATCAAGAGTCCTCAAGATGTATCAGACCATAATTAATTCAAATCATAATGTGAGCCATTTGGCAGGGTTTCTGCAACTTGACACACAACATGAGGAACACTTATATCTCCATGGAAGGTAGACTGAGAAAGAATATTCTGCCCCAAATTAAGTTGCAATTTTGTTATCAGCACAGGTTCACTTTCACTAGCATAATTCTGTTGTGCTTTTATTTCCCACAACATTTCTGTCAGTCTATTGCTCAAGGTTCCAAGAGCATCAGGAGGCAAATTCCTCTCATCACTGCCCCTAACCAAAGCCCCAAAATACGTATCTTTGACTATCACTTCTGAGTAAAGAAGCATAATCTTGAGGGCTGTATCCCTGTTCTTTAAAGCAACTTTTTGTTGTACTTCAGTTTTAGTTCTCTCCTTTACACTATCTTCTGTAAAAAAGTTAATTAGCTTTAATGAAAGAGTCAGTCTGCCTTCAATTACTTCACAACAGTACACAGTTGTTAACTGGAAACAGGACATTAAGGAAAAGCTTTGTAAGCTATCTTCTCTTTAGCAAAAAATATGGGCTCTGCTGTCAATAACCAAACATTTCATATTCACTGCCCACATCTTTGACGTCAGACTGATGGTAAAGAATTTAATATACACCGATGTCATTGTTATCACAGCCAAAGTACTGGAAGCTGTGATTTCTGAACATTACAACATTACCTTGTCTTCAGTGAGACACATTTCAAAGAAACCCTGGGTCCTGCAGGAAACACACTGTAGATTAGTACACACTGCTTTTCTGCCTAAAGTTCTACTAAACCAATATTCTCTGATGCCACTGTGTTTTAGGATGGTGATTTTTTTTTTTAATTCTCCAAGTGCACACACAACATTACCCTTCCCCATTCCTTAATTTTCTTCATTTTGATTCAAACAGGGTGTACAATGAAAATGTTAAAATAAAAAGTTTTCATATGAATTTCCAGACCCAGGATATATGAATAGTTCTAGTATGCTCAGATACAGATAGGTGGTTGTAAGTGCATTATCTGATCCTTTTGTTAGATTATAAAGTATTCTTTGAAAGAGTTGTTTTTTTTGTCTTTTCAGGCTGCTGGAAAGATGCACAGTCAGTACTAAAACTGAGTGCTACATGGAACAAGGTTGCTTTTCAACTGTAGTTTTCTGTTATTGTTTGACCTTTCGTCTCTATATAATCATTTGTGTCTTTCCTGCAATAAGTATTTAAAGAAAAGAGAGAGCTCTGCTCAATTAATTTCCAGAAAACTGGGTACAATACTTAAAATTTGCATTATAATTACTTGTGAAAAAAATGCAATTCATTTGGTTACTGTGACTCATTTGTCAGATATAATTGAAATGACCTCAGGTGGCAGGTTAAAATACCACAGCTAATGCAAGTGAAAACCAAAACTTTTCACAAAATGAAATATTCAGTAAATTCTAGTGGACTAGAAGGCACAGAGAAACCATCTTACTTATCTACTGCAAATAAGTAAGATAAAATGATACAAATTTTTTCCTACTCAGGAGCTAAGAATGAGAGGAATTAAATAATAATTCTGAACTTATCTGGTCAAAATAGGTCAATTCTGAATATGCTGAAAATATTTTTAGAATAAAATCATCAATAATGTAACTTTGCTGGAATTACACCAGCAATGAATATGAACCCATTTCTTCACAAAATTCTATCAAGAATTTTGTGTGTATATATAGGACTGCTAATATACAAAGTATTCTTAAAACAAAATACAGATTCTCTTCCTTGAAAACTTTGCAATGGAATAGAATGTAAGCCATTATTTATGCAACTAATGCATAGCTTCTAAATGAATAGATCTATTTAAATCACCAGATCTACTTGTGTGAGAGGTATTTCATTGAGTCATAGAATCATAGAATGATTTGTGTTTGAAGGAACCTCTAGAGGTCACCTAGTCCAACCCCCCTGCAATGAGCAGGTACCTCTTTCACTAGAACTGTAAAAGAGTCCCAAATGTTCCAGGGATGGGGCATCTACCAACAGTCTGTGCCAGTGTCTTACCACTTTCACTATAAAAAATGTCTCCCTTATATCTAGTTTAAATCTACCCTCTTTTAGGGTAAAACCATGATCCTTTGTCCTCTTGAAATAGGGTCTAATAAAGAGTCTATCCCCATCTTCCTTATAAGATTCCTTTACGTACTGAAAGGCCACAATAAGATCTCACTGGAGCCTTCTCTTCCCCATGCTGAACAAACCCAGCTCTGTCAGCCTGTCTTCATAGGCCAAGTGCTTCAGCACTTAGATCATCTTTGTGGTCCTCGCCTGGACCCACTCCAACTTTCTCGTACTGGGGTATGAGGGTGCATTCAATCTCACTGTCTATGTCACCAAAGAAGATATGAAACAGCGCTGGTCCCTGGGGTCCCTGGTAAGAGACCACTTGTCTCTGACCCCCATCTGAATATTGAGCTGTTGACCAATAAATTTTGGATGTAACCATGCAGTCAATTCCTTGTCCACCAAACAGTCCATACATCAAACCCCTATCTCTCCAATTTAGAGAGGAGGATGTTATTGGGAACCACGTAAAGGCCTCATAGAATTCCAGATAGATGACACTTGGAGCTCTTGCCTCATCCAGTAATATAGTCACTGGTCATTCTTATGGTCTTGAGAGAATCAACATATATTGTAGTGCCTCTCTCATATAACACTGAATGAAGCCACCTGGAAAACAGAAAACACAAATCAAACAAGCATGAGACCTTTTGCTACATCATTAAAGAAGATAGTGTTTTAAAAGCATTTTTTATTGTTAGTTTCTTGGAACAGTCACAATGGGGAATAATGGGAATTATTCTCTTTCAGTTCTCTTGAAAATATAATTTGATATATTTCATTGTTATTAATAAAATATGCCCCATGTTGCCTAAATATACCGGGGAAAACAAATCAAGCCAAAAAGTTACCAGATATTCTGCCTGGGTGATATCCACTGTCACCCTGTTCATGACTAAAAAGCAATTCACTCTGGTGAACTTACTGAATGGAGAGTAGCAGCCCTAGTTAAAAGTAAGATTTTGTACATTAAATGTTCTGAGGTCCTAACAAAGAGTTTAAGTCTTTGGGAAAAACAACAGCACAGAGTAATCTGAAGTCACTCCAGTAAACTTCAGCTGATACTTAGACCAAGTTCCATGGGCATGATCTTCAAATCAACAACAGAGCAGTCAAAATGTTCCTTCTCACCCTTTCTTCTGCCAGAAAAATACTGGCAGAGTATTTTTGTCACTGAGGAGTGACAAAATTTATATTATACCAGAAGTCAAAGTTGATTCTGATGAGTACTAGAGCCTCCTTAATCTTTGCTGATGTTTCTCTGAGCAGACTGCAGTCCAAACCCTCCTCAGTGGAACTCTGTGCCTGAAATGCTTAAGGTTGAAGTACATGATTGTTCCCTCACAGACCCATCTGTTAGGCTGTTATCATCACACCTGCTTAGGAAAGGCCATGCCCATAGCATAGGTGTTTAAGTGCCAGACAAGGATGACTTTTATGAGGACAGTTTGCAGAGAATATCTTTTGTCAAAATTTCCTTACATTTGCAAAGGAAGGAATCCCACTACTTGTCAAAGGAGGAAATTACAAGCTGAGACCCAATGGATTGCTAAAGACAAGCTTTAAAAATGCCATTTTTGGCTTTTTAGGAAAAAGTGTTTTGTGATACTAGTGAGCCAATGTAGCATGGCTTCTGGAATAATGAGTGGAAACAGCGTGGTTAAATCCTTAACACATCTCACAGACTTACAAAATGGCTTTCTCAAATTTTATATGATGTGTTCAGAAAGAATACGTTAGCTTGAAAACCAACGAGATACAAAGAACAAGAAATCTTAGTTAGGTATCAATCTGAAACAAAACCTGTTTCTGTGCAATCTCTGCACTGCGAGCTGTTAACAATGTGCCAAACAAAACATATACATGAAAACAGTAATCCATGAGAAAGAGACTGAAGGAAATAAGGTCTTTTGGGCACACAGGGATTTTTTAGCTTTCCTTGGAAATTATTTGTTCAGAAGCTGCCTGGTCTCCAGCAGCCTTTCATGGCATTCACAGCAGGTGTTTCATCTTAACAACTGTGCTAGTCTTCTTTTTTTCTTCCCTTTTTGTACTCACTTTCTGCTTTGTCATCAGTTCAATGTCATTCATTACCAAAAATATTCTCTCAACTGGCACATAAGTGCCTGTGAAAGCAATGCCAATGCAAATTTGGAGAACACTCAGAGAGTGTGGAAATTAAAAAGGGATTTCTTTTATTAGGTGAAAATCTCTGTGTCCCTCCTGTAAAAATGTCTTCTAGTCTCCTGCAAGTCAGTCTTATAACTTCATTTTTACCCTTTATTAGAGAATCTAAACTTTTATGTGCCATTTATAGCACTTTCCCTAAGAATCAAAATCCTTGCCATTTTTCACATCTTCCCATTGTAGGATAAAAAAAAAAAAAAAGCACCATTCTTCGGAAACATCCTTGCACAGACTGTGGATGTGAGTAGTTCATAGTTCGGGACCTTATTCCTCTCTATGGACTGTGAGGCTTATTCCTAACATTGACATTAACCCCAAAACACAGTAATGCTCCTAAGGTCTCCATGCACTGAAAAGAGATAATTTCATGAATGTAACTCCCTTATTACTCTGGCATTTATAACAGAATCCTAGCAGGGTTTTTACTCTTGCTGATACATTGAGGTAAAACCATACTACTATGTGGATCCTCAACTGATGTAGTACAGCATGAGGTACAGCCTCAGTCTGTGTCTCAGAATCATACTTGTTAGGCAGCTGAGGGTGACTTAAGGCAAGGCAAGGAGAATTTGCATCGTTAAAAAAAAAAAAAGGCGTCCTATCCCCATTTTCTCTCTTCTCAGTTAGGCTTGATAATTCACTGACTGGAACTTGACAACGCTTAACTGTGGACTTTCTGTGCCAGCAAACATACGAAAAATCTGTAATTTTGATAGACTACTAAGAAAGGAAAAAAGATATATTTTCTTTTTTCTTCATGAGGAAACTGACCAGAATTGGAAGGACTCTATGCTGAACTTGAATTATCCCATCTCATTTGCCTTGAGTCTTCCCAAGTATCTCTGCAATTAACAGAGGATTAAGTAACAAATTCCACTTGTGTAATAAATGACACAGGTAAGTGATTAAACGTGCAAACATTAACTTATATTTGTGAAGAATGCAGCAGAATAGCATAAGCTTAGGTTGTGTGAGAAAATGCTGAAAAAATATTCAGAAGTTTTTTCCTAGATATTTTCTAATTGTTTTCTAGAACATTTACTTACTAAGGTAATAGCTGGCCGGTAGAACAGTAGTCTATTTCAAATACAAAAGACAGAAATCTAGGCACAATTATGCAACAAAGCTGCTACTAGAGAAAGTATCCTCTTGGCAAGAAAAACACATCAGTTGAACTCCTAATGAAGACATATTTGTTTTCATTTATCTAAAACAAGGCTGGGGAAGAAAGTTCACGACATGAGTGCTGTCAGGAGGTTTTCCATTCTGCTCATCTCTCACATTCATCACCAGAGCCTGGCCCACATAAAGCTTTTCTGCTTTCTGTTCTCCTTGCTGAGAGACCATGAATACAAGTTTCATTAACACACTTTCCTAAGTACTATTTGTAATCCATTCATCACAGTACCAATAGGAAATGGGTAGGGGGATAAACACATATTCATTTTACAAATCAGTTCTAAAGCCAATTTTTTCTCTTTTTGTGTTGTCTACCAGATAAGCCAGTTCTTCTCACAGTGAAGAGCTCTCCCCTTCCACAGGAACTACAGAAGGAAAATGTTGTTTTCTGATATTAATATAGATGATAGAGTTAAACCAAATCATATGAATTTAAAGACTAATGTTCTAATTCAAGTAGTCTGTTACGAAGAACACCACTTTCCCATAACTCGGTTTCCTCATTTGTAAAATAAGGATAACAATAACCAATCTCTTTCATAAACCTGGAAACCTATGGTTAAAAAGTGATATTAATTCTAATTATTTACTATTTCTTTGGTAATTTCTTCTTGATATACAAGCTTTATTATGTTGACAATGTGTCTTATGTGCCTAAATTAAAAGTTAAGTGAACTACATGGATGCTTTACAGGTCTTAATGTGTAATTTGCTTGACAAAGCAAACCTGCTCAACAATGCTTTCAAAGTCTTTCAAGTCCACTCTATTCTGGCCAGGAATGGACATGCTGGAGAACACCTGGTCACTAGGCACACAGCCTTTACCACTTACCAGTCCTTCCCTAGCCTGGGATCTTGACAAAAGAGGTGACAGATCATTTGTTTTCTCCCCTAACTCTGGCAAAGCTCTGTATAAAAATAACATTTTAACAAAATATCACAACACAACTTTCATGTTTCCTCCTCAGTTCATTTCAACTCCCTCCACTAGTCATCCCCAGCATCATATTAAATCTGGAGGACTGCCATTCTTGCATGCTGCCAGCCATCTGAGCCACAAACATCAAATAAACACACAAAAGAGCTACTTTTCTGCCACTGTTTGTTAGATGAGACAAATCTGTGCTCTGACATAAAAGCACTGAGGTGTCTCATACACAGTGCAGATCAGTGAGGACCATCTGGTTAGTTTCATTTACAGCCAGACACCAAAATGAGGAAAGTTGTCACACTACAAGAAAGGATTTTCTTATTTTGGAATGTATACTGTGTCAATGGTTTACCTAATATCTAGCTGTAAGAAACCAAAGAGAATAGACTGGGTTGTAAAGCTATTAATAGGTTCCAAATCTAAACAGATTAAGCTCCTCAGTGGAAAGGGTTATGCAGCAGAATCTAGAGAAATCACGAAGATGATCCACAGGTTGGAGCCACTCTCCTATGAAGACTGATGAGACAGTTGAGGCTGTTCAGTCTGGAGAAGAGAAGGCTCCAGGGAGACCTAATTACAGCCTTTCAGTACCTAAAGGGGGCTTATAAATAAGGTGGGAATCAAAATTTTTAGCAGCATCTAGGACAAGGGGTAATGGTTTTACGCTAAAAGAGTGTGGGTTTAGACTAGATATAGGGAAGACAATTTTTACAAGGGTGGTAAAACACTGGCACAAGTTGCTCAGAAAGGTGAGAGATGCCCCATCTCTGGGAGCATCCAAGGACAGGTCGGACAGAGCTCTGAGCAACATATTCTAGCTGGTTGCAGGGGTGTCTTACTAGACGTCCTTTAGTGGTCCCTTCCGACCCAAGCCATTCTATGATTCTAAATACAAATAGATGAAGCCCATATACTGTGGTACATAGATCCAGAATGGCATTCTTTCTACTTTAAATTATCAATAGCAATTTTCATTCATTTATTTCTGGTGAGTATTCTGAAGTTATGAGCATGCAACAGCCATATGAATATTATTAAATATCAGTGTCCTCAGAATCAAATCTTAGTCTTGTTAGAGCCAGTAGGACCGTATAATTTTTTTCACTCCTCTGTCAAGCATGCACTGTTATAAACTCATTGAATCTGGGGCATTATTTTTCCTAAGATCAGCATCCACACTGTTGCCTTCACTTACAATAGCACCCCTGATAGACAGTTTTGATCATTCTTCTGTATGTAAGGAGAACAACTCCAGAATCAAGTTTTAATTTCATTTTTTAAAATTATGATATGGTGCACAAATGAGTATTTATTTCAGTACTCTTATCCACTTAGTGTAATCTTACTGGATTTGGTTCATCCCTAGTGTAGCTATACTGACATCAGCATTCTAGCTCTAGTGGAATGCTACCAGAAATTAATTGGGCATATTGACTGCAACAAGGCTACACAGAACATAAAATCAGTGCAGAATATATTTTATTTTGTTTATAGTAAGAGTATTTGGAAAAAGCTTCCAGTCAGCAGATGGCATTTTCAAATGTCTAGGTTGCACAGATATTTTCTGTATATCTAACAAAATAAGAAAGTCTGTGTTGTACAATCTGTGGATTCAGTGTATTTCGCTGATTACCTCATATTAGAGGTAGTATGGTTATAACTTTTCCCACATGAAAATATTATTAAAACAGCACAAGAAACTGTGATTGATTTTGTACAAATGTACTCAAGGGCTAAACACATACACATGAACATATGTGATTATGTCTCTATTTATAACATTATTTTTGTGCTCACTGAAAATACTGAGACTGTTAAGTCTAATTAAATTTGTTTCCCCACAAAACTTCTTTTTATCAGCAGACCTGCTCATTTTAATTAATGTGCATCACTTATTATCTTTTCTTGGGCTCTCCACATGCTTCTGGTATCAATTACCTGTGTTTCATAAGAAGTTCCCTGAGGTGGGACACCAATCTCCGTATGACTCTGCACAGGATGATCACCAGAAGAGCTCTATATATGCCGTCAAGCTACGTATAAATTAAGATGATTATACAGCTTTGTCACTTGAGGTGATATGGGTCATATATTCACAGCCACACAAAGAAGTTTATAATTCTCATCTTGCTCATAATATGGTAGTTGTTAGTGTTCTAGAGATGTCACTTTCAATTTTTTGTTTTCACATGAAGTAAAGAAAAAAACTGAGTAAGATACCTGGCTACAGCAGTAATATTTTTTATTATTATTCTGTCTTTGTTCCTTTAAATCACAAAATTTACCTAAGCAGTTTGTTTTCTGTACAGGTTCTTTGACTTTGGTGGAATTTGCAACAGCTTTTACCTGTGATTTCTTTCTTCAGAAATTAAGTTAAAAACCAACATGTATGCACTCTGTGCATACAGTGAGGATTTCTGAGAGATTCTTTCCAGCTTATTTCATTTAATCTCATCTCTAGTCTTTCATTATATATATATATATATATATATGTATATGTATATATATAACATGCATATGAGTACAGGATTAGGAATAGAATTAACTCCTAAACAGTCAAGATTTTTTAACATTTGTTCTCTAAGATCAAAGGCTTATTTTCTCAAAATGCTAGTTTGATACCAAAGAAAATTCTGGTGTGTTTCAGAGTACAGAACTTCCGGACACTCACTTTGGATTTTCACGACAGTTTTCACAGCATAGATTTAACCATCATTTTCAAAAAACCATCATTGCTCTTCTTTTTATTGGTAATAGTAAGTTACAGTAAAGCCCCTTAAAGGTTGTCGGTGGGTAATTATATCTACATTACATAAACTTAATTCAAAACACTTGTATGCTACATATTTATTAACTACATGAACATAACACCTAGGAAACAGACTCAGTTGTGCTAGACATTATATAAACACAGTGGGAAAACACCTTCACAGTAGTTTCATTAGCATGATGCATCCTATTTAATGGGCTACTTATCTATTAGTCATTGCAATAAAAATCAGTGCAATGGGCTGATTTTGTCACTAAATGTGCATTCAAGTGACACTATTTGCATATATTATTTTAGAATACAGTATTTGGATGATTCATTTAAATACATAGACATGTAGAACATTCTTCAAGGAAGCAGAAAGAGCTTGTTGAGGCCTTGGAGGATAACTGATAGGACACCGAAATGTTTATTATTGTACATAAACATTTGTCCTAATGGATTGACTCTTAATTTAGATTTCTTTGTTATATCACATCTCTAGGGGGTTATTCTTATTTGGAATGACATGTAAGTAAAACTTAGAGCACTTAGGTCTTCTGCAACTGTAATTTAAAAAATGAGATAAATGTCCATCTAGATATATATGCACACTGCCCCTGCAGATGCTTTCCCCCTGAAATCATGCCCACATTTTAGCAAGGCAATCCGATGGCATACATGCTCTCCAGAAGATTTGAAGCACAAACTTCAAGACCTCCAAACTTACTTCTTTTAAACAGGAATCACTAGACTCACCACTTAATCATAAAATACAAGCGGTTTGGTATACCTACAGAGGTAGTGCCCAAATTAAATAAAGTGAAAGGAGTTTCAAACTTCCACAGGCAATTTGAAACAAACAAACAAACAAAAACCCCCATAAATAAACACTACAACTATGGACATTTTGTCGCCATCTAGAGATAAAATTTAATCAACAGAGCAGGTTACAATCATATTTGCAAAATAAATCTTTTGATAAAGACAAACTATTCTGTAAAACCAAGTTTCATATGAAAATATGTCAGTTAAGCACAAAATGCAGCAGCAGATCAGCTGAGGCAAATTGCAGAGATCAGTGGTAAGTTTTCATTGATCTGGGAGCCAATGTCATTCCTACAGAAGTGACTGGCAAACTTTACCCTGTTTTTGTCCCAGATAGCCTATCACTTAACAATCAGATAGCAGCCAGTGGTGATTGTTGATTTGACAGTGGTTTAATTTTTGTTCCTTAAACTTTCCTTGTCCACTGAAGTTTTGTTTGTTTCAAAGGGATCCTTCCAACTTTCAACTTCAAACTTTTACCCATGTTGGAGTTATTAGTGTCTCCTAGGGAAGCTGTTTCTTCTTTCATAGTGTTGCAGTAATATAACTATTTAAGATTAAAGTTTACTACTAGTAAACTTTAATACACAGGAGGAAGAAAAGAGATACCCTTAATATTCCCCCATCATCTTTCTCCAGTGAGCATTTTGTACCCACTAACACAGGCCTGAGGTAAATTGTGCTTGATGAAACCAAAACAAAACCAAAGTATTTTCCGAACTGTAACCAAAGCTTTTTCAGTTTCTGAAAAACTGAAAAATAATTGATCAAATGTTAGTTTTGCAATTCCATGTTCAGGTAGGCAGAGGACACAGATGCCTCAAAAATACTGTAAAAGAGTCCTTTTTCACCAAAATATGTCTGGCTGGATCAAACAGAGGTTTTCAGTTCCTGAAAGCTGTTGTGTTTTCTCCCGCATAGTGAGCTGTCTCTGGTACCTCATCTTTCAGAGGATTGAGTCCTGTCATCTCTGTTTAACAATTACAGGAGAACTCTCTGTAACAAAGATCAAATAAGCATCTGGCTTTGGGAAAAATAATCATCCCCACCAATATCATCTAACTGAGTTTGATGTTGACAAGCTACAGTCACAGCATGAAGGACATATCTAAAAAAATGTTCTTCCTGGCTGAACTGGAGTTCTCAAATCTTTCCACAGGCTCTTCTAGTGTTTTAACAAAGACAGAGCTTCATGGGCATCTCTCTTCCCAAGTACAATTCAGTTTCTCCAGCTGTTCACTGAATAGCACCAAAGTAAGAACAGCAATGTTCTATCAGGAAAAGAATTTTAGGAACATGTCTATTACAACACTTGTAGTTTTTTAATATAAGAAAAGAATAAAGCATTAGCACTGACCTTTAGTACACCAGAGAAAAAGTGAACAGCAGGTTAATATAATTTTATATCTGATAGTTGTATATTTACTCAGACATGTCAAAAATGAGCATGAATCTAATGAGAGAGCAAGTACCTGGCTACAAGAGAGACTTTCTGTGTCTGACCTTGACCTGAAGCATGGTTCCCAGGCACCCTGCTCTTCATCAGAATTCCATATATGACATTATAAAATGACAGTATAAAACACACACTTCATATGCTTATGTAAAAATATTCTCCCTTTTTAAGTTACTGACATGTTGCTTTCCTTATGCTAAGTCCTCAGCCTATATCTACTTTTGCTTCTATTGCAGTGGACTGGAATTGACACACCTTTCAGACAATGTTTTACAACATTGAACTGAATCTTATTAAGATTTCCAGAAAATCTCTTAAACTCTTCACTGAGCTAAAAGAATAGCATGCTTTGCACTAGTTATTCAAGTATTCTCCTAAAAAGTGACTAAACTTTGCAGAACTACAGTGCAAGTTTATGCACAGGGAAAAATAGTTCCTTTCTCTGAGTGGCATGTTAAGGTTCCCTTGTTTCCCTCTCTTAGAAGCTGTGCTTGTTTAAAACTGAAAATTGCCTTGGCTGTTTATATTACTTCTACCAAGAACAAAAACAATGGTCCTTCTTTAACATGCACTCTTGCAAGGTGTGAGGCACCTTCTGAAAAAGTGCAGGGATTGTTACAGTAAAACTTCTGTGCTCCAAATGTTGTCCAGGCTTGATCTTCCTCAAGACTTCAGGTAAACTTCCTATTATTCATTTTAATGTCAGTGCAAATAAAAACAAAGTTTTTTTTTCCTCTCCGCCAATAAAGCTGATAGAAATTTTACCATTAGCTTTATTAGAAATGCTATTACACCACAGAAAAGAGATCAGAGAACAGAGTATTAGCTGAGATTGTGAGCTCTGTAAAGGAGTAATTTACAATTATGAGAAGCAGTTTGCAACAGTCTTTAGTTAGGTCTAAATAAAATATCAGTATGGAATGACTCTTTTCAGTTTCACATCTTTTTATGTCTGCTTACTGGTAACAAAACATTAGCACACATTTACGAACAAAACAGAAGCCAGCAACGTTCTCAGATATGACAGTGGAGATAAAGACCTCATGGGTTATGATCCTAACAAGATCTCAAAATCAAATAGAAGTCTTATTCAGGGACATTTCTCTGCCTGTGAGTAACAGGACAGTGGTAATAAGAGATCAGTTTCCCATCATCATGTTATTGTCTCCTTGTCACCAACACCTGCAATGCAAACTGGATGTTGTACTGCAGTGAAAGCTGAGCAGTTATACTCAGGATAGATTCCCTAAGCTGCCTAACAGAAGGATTGTTTTCTAAAGATGTTACAAGTTTCCCAGCTAAGTGCCTCACTGGTCAGGGCCTCCCCTGGGCACCTCTTTCCTACAGTGCTTGCCCTTCTTTCCAGATTTCAACATTTACTTCCTAAGGATGAAATGCACCCTTAATTCAAACTACAAAGAAACTACAGATCTTGGAATCAAATGTGGTAGGCACCACTAGAGTTAGAAAAGGAGAGATCTGCTGAGAGTTTTTCAGAGGCTTGGTAAACTTAAAAATAGTTCAATGCTTTAAAAACTCTTCATCCTGCAGTTGTGACACTCTGATGGAAAAGCTAGTATATTCTGGATGTAGTACTTAAATCAAAGACCTTTTCACAAACACTCCTCTCCCAGGTTATCAGTTGCAGATATTTTTTTTTTTTTTTGTAAACCATACCATAAAACAGTAATGACAATACAACAGAGCCTCAGCCCAACAGTGCTTCATATTTCTTGTAGGGTCAGTTGTGAAACCAAGCAATCACATCAGAGCCAATAAAAGCCTCCAGATATAAATGGTTTCAATTATTTCGACAGCCCTTCATCTGAAAGGTGTGTTCAGCATAATTTAGTCTCAGCAATCCCCTGAAATATATTATGCCAATTTTGCATATGGGTAAACAGAGGTACTTATAGCTAACATGACAAAATCACAAAGTACGAAGGGAGTTGAACAGAGAAGCAAACGGTCCTGATACCCAGGCCTGTACCCCATGCCAGCTAGATCATCTTCCTACACATTTATTAAATTTTCCAGTCAAGAGCTACATTACCACCAGAGAGTTAATACATATAAAAGTATTAGTCCTAAGAATTCCAGAGATAGTAAATAAATAGTCTAATCTGAAGAGGATTTCAGGTATTTTTTCAATGTATAGTGATCATACTCTCTAAATAAATGTAAGTGGGAGAGTTCCTTAAGAAAGGATTAACCTCTCAAATCTATGCAGCTGAGAATCTGAACCATTCACCCTGAAAAGGAAGTTTTGACAGAGCTCCAAGCTTCCATTACAAGGGGGTTAGTGCAGATATTTTCACACTTCTTGGCTCTTATCTCTCTATTGCTGTTTTACGCCAGGTAACATGCAGAAACAGAGCTCAGCTTTCCTTTTCCACCTCATCCCTTAATCTTTCTGAATTCTATTGTGCTATCTCTTCCTCAGGAACCCAGAGAAGCTGATTGGGCCAGAAACTCTATTTACAATCTTCTCGAAGAAGCAGAACTCTGAATAATAAATCAACAGGCAAGCTTTGTCAATTTTTGTGAAAATGGGAAGTTTGTGAGCCATTTAATGTGGTTTTAGTAGACCAGCCCTTGATTTCTGTTCAAAGCATGCACTGTGACTTTTCCCAACTAGCAAGGCCCTGAACTGGATTTTCCTTGTTCACAGAACATCCTGTTTCCCAAAGCTACATGGCATGAGATGGCAATATTTTTCTCATTACTTTGTGTTTCTGTATATTTAAAAGAAACTTTGTGCTATGAACTAAGAGAAACCAGAAAACCGTGTGCTGCATCTCATGATGATATTTTCCATACAAGTTAATTATTGAATTTGTTGCTATAAAAGCTTTGCCATCCTCAAATGGTAGTGAACAGTAGGTTGCTGGCACTGTGTCACTGACAACACACGTAATTACTGCACTCAAGTCAGTCATGACAAAATCCCTACAGTCCCTACCTACAGGCACAGAATTAGACCTTAGATGCTTCTATTAGTTAAAACCTGAAGTTTTAATTTTCCTATTTTGCTTTTCTCTTTTCTCCAGAGTTCTTTAGGACACTCGGGTGGCTGTGTTTGAAATATTTTTATAACGCTGTTTTACTAAAAGCATTTTTTTTCTTTTTTTTTTGCTGAACACTTTCATTTCTTCAAGTTTTTTTGAATTTTTAAAATATCAGAAAAATAAAGACATTCTGATACATATTCTGATCCCAATATGTACATCAGAAAGAAATGAGAGCTCCACTAATATCCATTGATACACACTAGATTTTAGCACTGATTTATTAGGGAGCTAGGTTAAACAAGACTTTGAAAGTCCATCTCATGTCTTTGCATTCCACAGTAATACAAGGCATGGACTCAGCTGATGGGCAGATTGAAAGTATCTGACATTTATCCAAGTCCAAGCTATTTGTTATATAGAAGATAGAAAGAGGGGAAAAAAAAAAAAGAAGAGTCATATGAATGTTGTGAATTTGCATGTGTACATAGGTTAAATTCCATCTGACACATACCTGGTAATTTGCTGCAGAATGATATGGTGCATTCAATGGACCATTTGTGCCCATTCACTGCTCAGCTAGTATTGGATTATGAATGAACTAAAGGAATCAAATCCAAGACAGTATGTGGTCTTCCTTCAGCGTAATCACTTTAACATTTTTCATAGTGTGGAACTGGTCTATTTCTGTTAGGCTTTTCTTAGTAAAAAAACCTCTCGGCCAGTGTTTCCCAAACTGCAGTTACCATTCCTTCTGGATCTCTCTCCCCCCATGGCGTAGGGCGGCCCAGTTCTAGTTCCATTTCCATCTGAGGAACCATTTCCAATGGCTTAAGTGGATGGGGGGGAAACTCCAGAGCCAGGGGTTTCTTCAGGCCCTGAGCCTGGAGGGGAGAGGTGCTTTCCCCTCCTCCCACCCAAGTGGTCCCATTGCAGGCACAGGGACAGCACACGGGATGTGGAGAGGAGGCAAGAGAGCGTTTATTGTTGGGGGGGTTACATTTATAGAGTTAGAAGGACTCACAGAGTAACCAATTAGAAGTCTCAAGGGGCTTACAGGAACACCCAATCACAGGAAGGGGTTAACAAGGTCCAATGAGAACACCTTAGGACATCTTCCCAGGACATTCCTGCATGGGATAACAGTTGATGTGGGGGAGTCTTGGGAAGAAGAAAGTATGAGTTAGCAAAGAGACTACAAAAAGCCATTTTGAAACATGTTTAAACCACAGTTTTCTCATATACTGCAGATTTACTGCCACAATACCTGGTTTTACTCCTTTCTGGGTGCTGATCAAGCTATCTCTGGAACTGGAAACACACATTACCAATACACTGCTCCTGTCATTATTAGCCCTATAAGCAAGTGGAAGTTTCAGCACAGTGCCTTTCCAGAAATAACACAGCAACACACTATTTTACACTATCAACATAATAGCTCAGTGAAAGCCACTTAAGGGATTTCCACTATAATATTTCACTTTGATTAGAAGTACATACCTTGGACCCAAACTGTTATCTCACACTCATTCCTCACACAAGGAATAGAAAAACTTTGGAAATCCCTCCTTTATCAGCCTGTGTGTCTGAATAAGCCAGTGTTTCTCCAAGATCTCCTGCAGATGGGCATGGCAGCATCATCTGCGGATGCTGCTTTCTGTGGCAGCTCTTTAGAGCACTCCATCTGAGTACTGTGGCATTTTTTTCAGAATGCATAATCATAACATACTTCTGTACAACTAGAAATACACTTCTAAAAAGAGAGTGTTGTGTTTAGTGGGATCTAGAGTCCAGGGAAATTGATAGTAACAAAATGATATATCAGTTTCAAAACCAGAGTTGGAGACATCTTTTGTGCACTGCTGAAGGGGTCTAAAAAACTGTTTGCAAGAAACCAAAGAAATAAAACCATCCCCTGCATCTGGAAAAGTACTGAAAGACCAAAAGAACTTTGGCAAAGAACATTTCTCTTGGTTAGTAAATTATTTGAGATTTGTGTTTGACAACAGAAAGAAAACATCATAAGAAAGTGCATAGAGCAGCTGATCAGCTATTGACAGTAAGGGTGTTGGGTAGCTGCAACAGCATTCACTTGAAAAGAAGGATGGTGGGATGGGCTTCATGAGAAGACTTTTACAGTATGGAGTTTGGACAACATGTGAGTCTCTGCTGTCCACTACCATCAGTATTTTGGCAGGGTATAGAAGACAAGCTCAATCCTTATAGCCGAAATTTTTAAAAAAAACAAGTATGCCAAAACCCGTTGTATCCACTTAGTTTCAAGGAAGCATTTTGCGCTAGTGGATTCTTTGACAGATGTAAATGAGACCTCTCTATTCCAGAAAAGTACAATATATGAGATAAGGCTCCCTCTCTTCACCATTTCCCAGCTGGACAGATCTATGTGCTCTTCACAGCCTAATTTAAATCCTGTTTATAGTGACACTTAGCAGTACAGAAAAGTGTAACTTGGCATTCTTGCTTCTTAGGGAGCTGCAGTGCTTAACTTTTACATACCCCGACTGTTTTACACATTTGATTTTGCTTATTCCATAACAAAACACAAACCCCATGTGTCCATCCCTTAGATTTTTTTAACCTTTGGCAGTAGTTTGCCCTCGAGATGAAATCCAAATGCTTCTAATCAGCCTCTTAAAGGCATTTTTGCTTCAGCCCAAAGAAAGTGAATCAGCTTTAATCCACATTATTAGTCACTAACCACACTTATTGAAGGATCTATAAGCACTTTGTCTTATCAAATTTCCCTTACCAAGTTGTTTGGGTCTCAGCATGTGGTGGTTTTAAATGATCCTATAAAACCGATAAGGGCAGTGTGGAAAGACTTCCCATACCTAGGGATTCAAATATGTTCCAAAATTCTTTAATTACATTTATGATTCATGGTGTACTGTTTCCACAACTCCTATTCTCCTAAATTAAATAAAGTACATTTGTATCCAAATAGCGGTCATAAGATTTTCAAAGCAAAGAAGTAATCAGTACCCTACAGCTCCTTTAGCCATACAGTCCCTTCTCTTGTCTTCCAACATCTGCTACACTCTTTGTTCCTGCTTCTCCCTCTCACCACACCTCCAATTTTAAAATTAATTCCATTTAAATCAGTCATTAAGAAGTCACTGACACTTTCACTTCTATGGTGGATACATCATGCATAGATGACTCTGGAAAAGCTAGCAATTTGCAAAGTGTGTTTTGCCCAAACATCTGTAAGCCCACATTCTTTCTAGTAGATTTTGTTCCAGCTGTAAAAACAAAATTCCCGAAGACTATGAGGTAGATTCTAAATGGATGTTGCTGAAATTCTTGTCTTTGCAAAAGGTGCTTTCCACCTGGATGTCCTTTAGCACAGGTGGTTCTTCTTCCATTTTCCTACTTGGAACAGTAAAAAACTATGCAGGATTCTTTGCAGGATACATAGTTACTTTGCAGGTAAATTTTACCAGGATACACATATCTTTTCATTAAAACAAAGACATACTACCTCTTGCCAAAATATGTAGAAGTTCTAGAACAGCTAGTACGTGAAAAAGTATATTTTTCCTGTTTATAGAGAAATATAATAGTATGCTACAGTTTTGTATTGAGAAATTGGCACAAATTGGTACATTTTTTTTACCAAAAAATTGTACAAACTAATAGGTTTTAATTTCCTTTTAAGTGCATGTCTCAGTTTGAAGAGACTGGAATGTTTGTCAGAGGATGAGTTATGAGAAAGACCAAACTCCTCTCTCTCAGCAACTGTAAATTCAAAAAAATTAAGGGGCTTTAATCGAGGAAGTGTGGAAGAAAAGAAGAAATATTTTATTATTTTTTATATTTTATTAAATTTTTATTAAAAGGTATATGTATTTTGGCAAGAACAGTAACAGAACATAAAACCAACTAAACAATAATCCTGTACCCAGAAGTCCCCTTCAAACAAAAGAAAAAGTCTGAATACTTCTCTGTCTTTTAGCGCAGTTCTAATCACGGTTGGCAGGGGGTGCTGTTGGATCACTGGAGGTCACCACACAGGGAGAGGGGTCTGGGGGGTTGGTCTTGGGTCGTGGGAGAAGCTGAAAAGATGGGAGACCCTTCCCCCAATGGAAGGAGTGGGAAAGGAAAGCAGTTCACCCCCAACAGGACTCACGGTGGTTCTCAGTTGATGGCACCCCAAAAGCTCCTCCTTTTCTCTCAGTGAACACAGAGACTCTGCAATGAAAATCCCACAGGTCCAGGCTGGAGACAAAAGACAGCTCACAGGCAAGTTGAGGTCAGCAGTCAGGGTTGACCAGGATGGGAAGCCAGAAAGACAGGCTTCCAGGCCTTCTCTCCAAATGCACCAAACACAGACCCTGTCTCCTCCCCGAAAGAGAACCCAGCAGTCTGAATCTCTCCCCTCCGAGCAGAGCCAGCCACCCCCTCCCAAAACTCCTCCCCTCTCCCCCCAGCCTCTGATGGGCCATCCGCGAGGAATGTGGCCCTTCCCCCTTTCCATTCAAACTCCATCTTTCCTACAGTGGGGGGGCAGGGGAAAGACAAATTCTCCTGAATTTCTAACCTATAACAGTGCATTACGAACAGCGGCACCTTATATTCAAAAAACAGCATGAACATGCAGAGATATTTCTGTGTTGGCATACAAGGAGAAATCAACCAATATCTTTCGATTTTCCTTTCTGCTAAGTCCTCAGTTATTTAAATTACTGTTTGAGATCACCTGAGACATATGTGAGAAAGTACAGTATACAGCATTTCTAATTTATAGACCCATCATTGAATAAATTGAAGTTAATTTTATCTTCCTAACGAACATTGCTTACCTTATCTGCCAGCAGAATTTTTTCTCAAGTCAGAACACAGTTGATACTCTCTTCCTTGAAAAACGTATGCTTCATAGAATCATATGTTTAATTTGTTTCTAGTATGACCTATAACATGTGGTTTATATTGCCTTTACATCTCCAGTGCTGGATACTTACATAAGAAATATCAGGGCAAGATTACTACTACTTCAAACCTTTTCAATATAGATATGTGAGATACATAGTGGCCTTATGAGAGAATTAGTGTTTGGTAGAATGTAGTGCTTATGGATATAGTATCTTTTATTTAAATAAAAATAAGGACAATGGGAAATTCTGAATATAATCTCGAAAGAGTTTATTTCTAATTCTTGTTTCTTCTATGACTTAATACTTCAAGGGAGGCAGGCAGACAGATAAACAACTCAGACAACTGCCTGGCTGTATTCCACAGACCTTTGGAAACATGAGCGAAGTTCCATGTTTGCCTCTTTATCTCCAGTTACCATAACCAATTTGTTAATCATTTCCAGGTAGACCACCACCTAAGTCAATTGAAGCCAGCAGAGCTGATAGATCACACTGCTTAAATCATGTTGTGAAGAGAAAAGACTGTATCTCTGATCTTTCCAGTTCAAACATTTTAAAAGGGACATCGTTTTGCAGATACATCATTCAAGAAGTTATGAAATGGGAAGTAATTTAAAACAGCCCATGATAGTAATGGAATTTGAATGCTGTAACACCCTACTAGACATGACCCTTTTCACTAAAATAAAACAGGTTTTAATGGAAATAAAAAAATATAGTGATTGGGATGCATTAAAGAACACGGCCATATGGATCCAAAACTGAGCATAACCGGAAGTATCATTTTAAAGTATGGCCTAGCATTTGAGGTCTTGCTTGAAACAGGCAGAAAACCATCTGGCACGAGACATTATCCAGCACCATTCTCTTTCAGCTTCAACCAGGCATAAAGAATTCAAAATTAGAACTGTCTTTTGTCACAGCAGCCCAGTCCAGCTGTGTGTTACCACTAGACTCATCTTTGATGTATCTAACCGAGAAGTCTCACAGGCTAGAAAGTGAGATGCAAACAGGCAAAGTTTTGCCTCTCTGGGTTTGGTATTTTGGTGGAAAAACAGAAACACTGTTGGCTAATCAACCACCACACCTGTTTTGCCACAATCCATTAATACTTCTTACAATGGCAAAATTGCAGGGCTTGGAAGATACATATATGTGGATTTCCTTCAGTATGTTATCTATTGCATTTAATCATGAAATTAATCTTTCTTTTAATACCTGATGTGTTGCAAAAGCACAAAAGAAAACCTAAGTTAGATTTTATTTGATTTGGTTTGGTTTATTTTGTTTTTTAAACAAGGCCACTTCAGCTTTTGCTACTGACAATGTTTTTAGAAGTGTAGGTCATAGTTCACAGGAGCTACCACCTGCTCTACACATTGGACAAAATCAACTGGACTCTTAAGTAGCCTACATTTTGGTTGACCAATACAATTTACTTCCCTCCCTCTGCAAGTCTTCATAATGAAGCCTACAGTTCTGAGTGCAGAATAAGGTCACAGCACACTGACTTCAGCATTTTCTTAAAGCAAGTACCTTGCTAAGCCCCATACAGGTTTAAGACGTTTAATGGATGGAGGCCTAAATTTTCATGCAATAAAACAAAAAGGAAAAAGAGAGTTACAGAACAGACACTGCAGAAGTGGTGTAGAGTGATTAATGGGGTTTGATTTTTACTTTTCTTTCTTTTAGAACAACCTCTACAACATTTTGCATCAAGTCAATTGAAATAGAATTTAAGTTTTGTTAACAATACTGAAAAAAATAAAAACCACCACAGAAAAAAAAATCTATGTAACATCTGTTTAATTCCATCATTTTGCTATATCTGTTAAACTCATCAAGTTGTTTCACTCGATACTTTTATTTTACCTCCTTTTTTGATCATATCACATTTTTAAATGAAATGTTGTTTCCACTGCAAAATGAAAAGGAAAGGAATTTTGTGGTAGAAAAATGTCAAAAAAGAAGTAGGCTTGCATTTCCAAAGAAAAATATCCCTTCAAGTATGAGAAGATGAAATGTTTCAGTGTTTTCAGGGATTTCCTTTTTTTTCCCCTCCAAACTATCGATCAAAAGTAATTGAAATTTGCAAATAAATTTTTGATGAAACTGAAATTTTTTATTTGTCTCTGAAATGTAATCCAAATCTAGTTACATAATTGTTCAGAAAAGACACAACTATAAGCATATAAACGGATTATTTTAACATATTAAGTTACTATTTCTTGTGGAATCATATTAGTCTGGGTAAGCACAGTATTTTTCTATGCATCATTTCTCAATTTATTAGATTTCATAACTGCACACTTCTGTTTCAGGTATGATTCAAGACCAGAAAGAAAACCTAATGCCAGTTGTGAAAATTTTTTCACAGTGTTTTGCACGCATATGAAAAAGCAAAACAGGGATTCTGCCACCAAAATTCCTGTTCTATAACTGGAGGCAGACGGACAGTGAAGTTTGGCAAATTTAGGTTAGAAATGAGCCATAACTAATTACAGAAATAATGCAACTTGGATGAAGGCCAATTGTCTTTCCTAAAAAAAAACCACAGACAAGAAATCAAGTCGAGTACTTAAAGCAGAATGTATTTGAATAAATCATTTAGACTGAGTTGTTAGTACTTGAATACAGTTTGTTTTTTTTTTCCCCAGTAAATGTAACATTTCTTGGTTTTATTACCTCCCTTTAGATCCCATTACCCCCTCCACAGTTCTCCAGTTGTTTGGATTAGTATGTGGGCAGTGTCCAACATGGCTTAGGTCACCCACATTTTTTATATGAAATTCTATTTCCTCAAAAAGAGGCAGAATTAACAAATGCATATCAACTTAAGATGAAGATTTGAATTAGATGATTTTAAATATAAAAGAAGAGAATGGTTTTTAAAAAATTAAGCCTACTGAAAGTTAATACAATGCATATCAAGTTCAGACCCGAAGCAACTATAAAGGTGTCAGCATGACCTTCGCTGAAACAAAGCATATGCATCCTCATTTCTCACATTTCTTTGACTTTGGTATTGCTCTAAAACCCATTAACAGGTGCTTTTAAAAGGAATTAATTAAACCCATTTTCCCTGGAACTTTTTTATTGCTTCTGAATATACATGAAACAAGAATCATAGTAATGTGTTTCGATACTGTCAAATACAAGGTTTCTGTTTGGATATGTAATTTGAATTGGTCTGTTTAAAGAAGCTTCACACATGTAGAAAGTTTAAAAAGTTGTTTGTTAAATTCTTCAGTTATAATTCTTTTAAAAATCCTATTATGTTTGGTTACACAAGGCTGCATTTAATATACTTTAAGATGCACTACTCCTTAGATGTGACATATTTATGGACTGTGCATTAAAAAGTTTATAAAATAAGCAGTATATTCTCAGTGTCAAACAGCTCTCAATGACGACAATTATTCATACTGTCTGTTCGTAATTATGTATGAAATAATTTATGATTATGAAGATAAGTGAGCAATTTTTTTTAGAAAACTGTATTTTCTTACAGAAATGTTCCTATAATATAACCAGAGCTCATAAATTACTCACCTTAGATTTCTTGTGGAAGTAATAAACATATGGATTCAATCTCAACAGTATGGGTCAGAAACAATGAACAGGATGCATGCTATCAAGAGATCCTCCTTTACTTGATGAAAATAAATAGGCTTGACATTGACTGATCTGGGCCTGGCAACTGATGGAACTGATTCCATCTGTACCCCTTAGAAAATGGTGAGGACAGAACCTCAAAAGGCTCATCTTAGATAAGGATTCAAAGGTTGGATGCTTATCTGTTTTATAGCCAGTTTTATCTGCAAACTGAGCTGGAAACCTCGCATGATCAGACTCTCTTGTAAGATTTCTATTGAAATTTCACACAGACCATATGTCCTGCAAAAATGGCCTCTGTCATAGCATTATAAGCCTCTGGTGAAAAGAAAAATATACACAGTAAAAGGTTTTATTCTAACCATAACAAAATGAAAAAAATATGCAGTTTAAATAACAGTTCAGTTTATTTGATACAGATTTTTTTCATTTAAATTTTTATACACATTAGTGGAGTTTAGATCTCAAAATAAGCCCTGACTATTGCAATACTATGAAAAGAATGTAAACCCACCCAGGGATTCTGGAAAATAAAGCTGTGTAGGAGGATGCTTGTTCTATTTTGCTTTTCTCTCAGTCCGTAGAATAACTGACTAAGGGTGTTCTCAGCTACGTTCTACATATTCATAACAAAAGAAGTAGGCTGAAAGAGCATCTGAGCTCATACCTTCCTGGAAAGCCCTGTAGATGATCTCAGCCAGAGGTCCTTGTGAAACAGTAGTTAAAACCACACAAATAAGGAGCAAATAAGAAGAAAGTGGATCCTAGAAAGCTCCAGAGAAAAACTGATCACACAGCTAAAATATGGGATACATCTCTTAAAGTTTTCCAGAGGTGCTTGTTTTACATTTAGATTAAATCCCTGACAACTTGATTATTATTAAACTATTTGTTTTCCACATGCATGCAAAGAATCTGCATTAATTAAGTTAAAACACTTTTTTTTTTTTTTTAATAAAAAACCCTGAGATAAAGTCAGTGTTAAAGTTACTGTTCTGGGGGGAAAAAAGTCACCTTTTTTATTAAAATAAGTCTCAGAAATTCTACCTAGCAAGTAAGCCATTTTTTCTGTAAAATTACCAGTTTCAAAAGAGAGGGGGTGGTAATGAATGTACTTCTTCAACCATGACAATAGTATTGCTGCTTCATTCTCATAATGTTGTGGGACCCCAGGCAGCTCCCAACTTCATCCTAGAATGATGGCATATTTCATGATTATGTCCAACTCTGGCAGATAAGAGCATTTATATGCTAATAACAGCAATATGTGTGGCTCTAGAATTTTACCATAAGCAGTGAAGCTTTTAATCACAATAAGCCTTAAGGGCCCAATTTATCTACTCTAGAAAAAAAAATGATCATAGTACCTACATAGGTGTTCCAAAATGTATTTCATTTACATCAACTTTTAGAGCCCTGTAAAATATGAAATGAATAGGAAATGGCTCCTCAGAGGACTGGATTATTAATGAGAGGTGGATTATGCATAACTTCTTCAAATCACAAGAGAAAATGGAAGCTATGTCATGGTGGCTGGGTGGGGTTTGGATAAACAGAGAACCAGAAGCTATACCAGGAACCTGCTGAATCATCTTTCCAGAGGAAGCATTAATCTACAGCCACAACTGGAATTTACAAAGGCTTGAAAGGAACAGAACTCTCCTTAACACTCACCATGCTGCCTATAAAAGTTTTTTGGTCTGTTTCTACAAGTCACTATTAGGAGTATGCCTTTTTTATAGTCGACAGCCTTGTGTATCCAGGTGGTCTCACTGTTTCAATTATGTGTTCAGTTAGGTCCCATCTGGCACAGAAACTCATTTGTGATTTTGCCATTGTATTGTTGAAGGCTGACTTGAAGAGCACAATAGCAATTTGAACTTCTACCATCAGGACTGTTGGACAATGGCTTGCACTACAGGAAAAAATGAAAGAAAAAAAATTGGAACTGAGTTTACATCATCTTTTGTAGAGAAACCACCTAATTTCAGTGAACTTACTTGGCATCTCACCTCTGTCCATTAGCTGCCTGAGGATGCTGTGTCCAGCATCCTTGGATAGTTACCAGTTTGAATTGCTCCCTGTTTTCTTTAACTCATATGCTGTAGAAGTGCTGTTCACTATCAGTCAGGTGCTAACCTCTGTGTTCTGAGGCAGGAGATTTTTCACATAGCAGTATAAAAGGGCAAAAATGTTTCAGAAAGCAAAAACAGTGTAGGATACTTTGAAGCCAGAATGACTCTGAAATAATTTTAAAACTTTCAACAAACCAGATTTCAACTTTGCAATGCTTTTTTTCTAATGTAATAATGTACATATGACATTAACTTTGTCACTAGAATTTTTATCAGCATCATATATACCCTTTCTAACAGAATCTTCTTCCACAGTGACCACTTCAGCAATGATTTTCTTTCAGATGTCAAAATTCTGCCAATATTAAGTGTTACATTCTTTCCAATGCATCAGGGATTAATTACTAAAATATTCGCTTCATTCCCAGAACTGAATAAATATCAGACACACAAATGCTCATTAAAAAGTTGGGTCACAGATGCCCATGAAATCTTGTTGAATATTCCCCCCTTTGCAGTAAATCCAACATTTCTAAAGAATTTAAAGAATTATAATATTTAAACCTATCCAAATTGTGTTTATTAGGGTATTTAAGCCAAGTCAGTAATCTGATCAGACAATATAGCTGGCTCTGCTTTGAGCAGCGGGTTGGACTAAAGGTCTCCTGAGGTACCTTAACACCTGAATTATTCTGTGATTCTATGATCATCACTTGTCTTCTAGACAAATATCATTTATATTCCTTCAGATAAAATTGTTCATAGAACCCATTAAACAAATTAATCCTACTGAAAGTTTGCTAAGGTTTAAGTTACTTTTGATATGCAAAAAAGGAAGCAGTTTTGAAAGACCAGCACTGGAAAGAGAAGATGTTGAGTTTTCCTCTGAAACATTCATTCACAAATATGCCTGAGAATTCTTCACACAATCTTCTGGGTAAGTTTCAAAAGTACCTTTTATATGTGGTAGAAATATAAGAAGTAGCAGTTCAGTACTGTTCATGCAAATGTCATGGCCACACAAAGAATGAAACAAACAAACTCAACTCAAATGGTTTCTTTCTTTTTATCACATGGATCAGATAAAGCCTAGCCTGTAATTACATTCCCAAAGAGTAGCTCAGATAGTAAAAATTGCACCTGTCACTTGGATTATACAGGGACTAATTCAAATCTCCTCCAGAAAGTATATTCATAGGCAGCAGAAAAAGCTAATACCTTGAATACAACATTCTGGGGCAAAACCTAGGAATTTCCTAAGCTTTCATCCATTTGGTTTTCTTGGAGACCTAATTTACCTCCATCTCTTTGACTATGCATGAAAAAACTAGGTCGTAGGAGGTAAGCTATCCTTACAGTTTTCGTCTTAGAGCTCTCCTAATTAGACAATAAGGACTTTCCCAACACAAGAGATTCCACACCTGGCTCTGAGCTACCTCACTAATAAAGATCAAGAAATGCAAAGAAAATACATTCCTTCCATCTTTTTGATCAGGTAGTAGATGAAATTAACCAAAATCCTAAGTCCCTCTCCCAAAAGCAGAAAACAGTGGATAGATTCAAGATCTTTCATGTTCCAAAGCTTCTCAGACACAAGGCTGTTAAACCACACCCTGTGATGTTACATTCCATCTCTTCCACAGAAAATTTAACCTCCTTTATTAAAAACTCTTCAGATTCCAACATCACATATTCTAAATTGTAATCAAACAAACATGGTATTGGAACAAATTTTTTACATTTACAGATAAGACGCAACATTAAAAACTGCCTCAAACTACTCAAAGCAACCATCTCCTCAATATACAGCTCAGCTTGACTGCCCACTACCAGCCTGAAGATTGGATCAAACACAGAGGCATAGCTCCTAATGACACTACAGCTCCACACAGTGAAGGCAACATGGAGCTGCCTGGTTAGTAGGGCTTGCACCACAGGAAAAGCACAAAAGATAAACTGCTATTAGCCTAAAATATCAAGCCACTATCCTTTAACTCCAGTCTCTAAAGCTTTCAGCTACTCCAGTGATTGTAATGTTATAAGAATCTGGAGGGGACAAAAAGATAAGATTTATTATTTATTTCCCAGCTGAACAACAGCAGGAATAGCAGTGAGAACTACACACAATAGATGTTCAACAAGTCATTAGTGCAGTTCTGGAATATACTCGGGTATTACAGCTATATAAGGGCTACAGATTTTTATATAATACATGACAAGAAGATACATGATAAGATACCCTCAACAATTTTTCCAACCTTAAAATGACTTTAAGTGCTTATATAATATGAGTGAGAATTTGAACTTTCTTGGTTTCTAGCAAAGCAAAACACTTCGTGGGTCACCCCACAGGGTCTTACATCATGCAACAACTACACATTATGCACAGTTGAACTCTGGTTATGCTTATTAAATAACTTCGTAGCAGTCAACAAGAATTTAAATTGCAATCTTCTTCCATTTAATTGCATAATTAAGACACTTATTTTGAACTATTATTTTACATGAGCCAAAACGCTGAAATCAAATGCTTCCTTATTATTATAAGGAGATAAGAATTGTGAGAAATACCTTAAAAGTTAAGAATAACACAGATTCAGTTTGCTTTTATCCTTTCTCCTTTGACAGAAGTTATTTCACTGACAGTACTAGAAATAAACTGTGCTTGCCATAGTCCACATCAGGCCTTTTTTTTTTCTCATTTTTTATGTGTTTTATCAAGTATGAACATTCATTGCAAATTCCCGATGTGGTTTAAATGATCAAGTGTCTGAATTCCAGTGTAATTAAATGGTTACTAAATGTCTTTCTTGTAGTGAGGGGCCCAGAACTGAACACAGGACTCGAGGTGCACTCACCAACGCCGATTACAGGGGGACAATCTCTGCCCTAGTCCTGCTGGTTACACTATTTCTGATACTGTCCAGGATGCCCAATATCAGAAATGCCTTCTTGGCCACCTGGGCACTCTGCTGGCTCATGTGTAGCCACGTCCTTTTCCACTCAGCAGCTTTCCAGTCAGTCTGCCCCAATCCTGTAATGCTGTGTGGGGCTGTTGCGACCGAAGTGCAGGACGCAGCAATTTGCCTCATTGAACCTCATACAACTGGACTTGGCCCATCAATCCAACCTGTCCACTAACAAACTAGTGAAAGAGAACAAAAAAACAATATAAGGTAAAGGGATCAAGCTACTTTTAAGACACCAATGTGCTTGCCTAAAAACTGTCCTTTCTGCTTCATTTGCACATGAAGCGCCTACAAATCTTCTGTATTAAAACAAATCTGATTCAGCAGTAATATATTGTATTTCTGTTTCTACTGTACTTCCACTTTCAAAATACAAAAGTGACCTCAAGGATCCTTTGTTTCCCAGGAAGACCCTGTCTTTGCTTTCCTATAGCTAACTTCCTCTGTCCTAGCAGATTTTCCTGTACTGCAGGCCTGTCCATGGCTTCATCTGTTCTATGTCTGTTCCTCTAAATTAATGGAGAATATTTTGGGTGCAGGTTTTCTGAGGACACTTCAAGCAGAAATAGTACATGATAATAAGGGTAGGTCAGATTGCACATATAACATATACATAAAAATATGGTAATAGGATAGAAGATTTATTCCACTCACAGGAAAACTTAAGTATAGAAAGATTTTTCAGCCTATGACTGTATCCCAGAGAAGATTCACCTCAGAAAACACATGCTCTTACAAACCTGTAACAGAACCCAGCAATGTGATCTGAAAGGTCTTCAGAGGATTTTCAGAAGCTGTAGTTATAGAGCTGATTAATTATAGCTATTGTGTTGGAGAAGTAAGTCTGACAAATTCAAGTTATGGATTGGGTGTGTATGTCAAGGTTTTGGTAGCTGGGGTGCTACAGGGATGGCTTCTGTGAGAAGCTCCTAGAAGTTTCTCTTATGTCCAACAGAGCCAAAGCCAGATGGCTCCAAAGTGGACCCAGCGCTGGCCAAGGCCAAGTCCATCAGCAACAGTGGTAGTGCCTCTGGGATAATGTATTTCATAAGGGGAAAATGTTGTTGTGTATCAGCAATGGCAGTGTAAGGAGTGAGAATATGTGAGAGAAACAACTCTGCAGACACCAAGTTCAGTACAGAAGGAGGTGGAGGAGGTGCTCCAGGCACCAGAGCAGAGGTTTCCCTGCAGCCCCAGGTGAAGATGATGATGAGGCAGCTGTACACACAGCCCATGGAAGTCCATGGTGAAGCCGAGACCCACCTGTAGCCCCTGGAGTTCCCCATTCATACCAGCTGGGTGACTGAAGGAGGCTGTGACCCCAAGGGAAGCCCACGCTGGAGCAGGCTCCTGGCAGGACCTGTGGAGAGAGGAGCCCACACTGGAACAGGTTTGCTGTCAGGACTTGTGACCCCATGGGGGACCTACACTGGAGCAGCCTGTTCCTTAAGGACTACATCCTGTGAAAGGCCCTCACACTGGAGCAGTTTAGTGAAGATCTGCAGACCATAGGAAGGACTTACATTGGAGAACTTCATGGAAGTCCGTGTCCTGTGGGAGGGACCCCATGCTGGAGGAGGGGAAGAGTGTGAGGAGTCCTGCCCTGCAGAGGAAGGAGTGGCAGAGGCAATGTGTGATGAACCAACCACAATCCCTATTCCCTTTCTCTCTGTTTGGATGGGGGAAGAGGTAGAAAAATTTGGAGTGAAGACGAGCACAAGGAAGAAGAGAGGGGTAGGGGAAAGGTGGTTTAACATTTGGGTTTTATTTCTCATTGTACTGTGCTGATTTGATTGTAATAAATTGAACTAATTTCCCCAAGTTATGTCTGTTTTGCCTGTGACTGTAATTGGTGAGTGATCTCTCCTTGTCCTTATCTCAACCCACAAGCCTTTCGTTATATTTTGTCTCCCCTGCCCTGCCAAGGAGGGGAGTGATAGAGTGGCTTTGGTGGACAGCCAGCATCCAGCCAGGGTCAACATACCACAAAGTACAGTAAATATGCGTTTCTTCTGCTCTTCTCCTTACCCATTGAATTTTCTTTCCTCATTTCCCAGTAAAATAAAATAAATAAATAAATTACTATCTGAGCTAAAGCATGAGAACTTTAGCATAAAAGGAGTAAATTTTCCCACTTCTGAGCAAGTGAATTTGAAATGTTAGAGTAGAAACCGTTTTGCAACATTATCTGCAGTGGTCACTTCTGTTACCGTAATGAGAATTCTAATGATAACACACCAAATCCCAGATTACTTTTGCTTGTACACATTTATAATGTTACAAATGGAACTCAACAGAGCACACAGACAGGTCTCAGCTGCAGGAATATCTCAAATTAGTCCGTTCTAATGACAGATATGCAAGGTCTTGGCTCAAAGAAACGTTTAGGGAAAAGTTTGAATCCTTGCTATTTTTCAGTTTTCCTTTTTTACAGATAATTCAGTACTTTCAGAATCTTACCTGGGCTAATGTTCAGAGCCAGACAGCATGAAAAGTTTTTCAAGATAAAACTTCCTTGGATGATAGCATTTCAAACCCAAGCATTATGCCACTGGCAGAAAGAAAATGTTTATCCCAAAGCCACTTATTTATTTTATATTTTAAGAGATTGCAGCCTCTAAGAACTACAGCTCAGTGCTTATCCTCTCAGAAGCACACACTTGAATGAAAACAGGATGGAATTAAGCAAAATTCAGGGAAGAAGAGCCAGGCTCTCTTTTGGTACAAAACTGCTGCCAGGGGCCTAAGCTGATATATAGCAGCTGGCAGTTTGACTTGTGTATTTTTAGAACAAAAAAAATAAAAATCAATTCTCTCAGACTCTGGTTCCGTTCTCTTGTGACACAGTGGTATTTGAGAGTCTTTCTTTTCAAACATCTTGTAATTGCCTTTGGTAACTATTAATATGCAAAAGAGAAACGAGAAATAAATCAACAGACTTACTTGTTCAAGCAAAACTTAACAGCCCAAATAGCCTAGATGACTAAGCATGTTCTTGTGGTTTTATGGCCCTGAGGCTGCAGGTGGGAAGATCACTGTAGTTACACACACAAAAAAAGTGTCATTGTGGCTTAGGATGAATCAACACCTTCCCCTTATAAAACTTTTAGAAGTAGATAGTGACCATAATTCCCATCACAATCTTTCATTTTATGCCATAATCTTTCAAAGCCATCATTAATAAACTACAAATCCTATATTTATGTTCTAAGTAATGTTTCTATTATCCAGCCTTTCCTACTTAGTCTGTCCACACAGCTAAAGCTTCTGTCCAAGTTCTCCCCCAGTGGTTTCATTATTTCTTGTCTTATTAAAGACAGTCTTTCCTCCCTTACAAGCACGTTGAACAGTATTGCAAAAAATGTTACTTCAGCTACGTCAGTTTGGTTATTTCTCTACTGATTCCCCCTTGTTCTTTCTATTCACTGACATGGCTTCTCACAGTTCATTCCTTCTCTTATTTCTACTGCTTGTTGCACATCAGCCCCTGATCCCAGATTCCTTTCCTGGCATGTCACAATTATAAATATACACATATGTGCTTTGTTTCCCCTCTTCCATATTTCTCTTCAAATGTGAAGCAGAAGTTACCCATCTTTGCAGAAGACTGTTCTTCAAACCCTTCCCCCATTACCACACATTTTTCTGCCAACTAGTGTTATTCAGTGAAGAATATCACTCATACAATTTCAAAGAAATCAACTGAACATCAGAGTTCAGTTCATTTTCCTCCTTGAATTATCATGGACTACACAGAAACAGAGTTTTTCTTCACAGAGGTGGTCAAAGTGGGCTTCCAGTTGTAGACAGCTCTTACAGTAGCAGACTGAGTGAGCCTTTTCCTACTGCTTACATTAGGGCAGGCATGTCTGATCACACTAGTCCTTCAATTCACTCTTAGTTGTCAAGCTGTGTGGTCATCTGTGTCAATCAGTATTAACACTGACCTGACTTTTCTACCACAAAGGGTCCTTTGCACCACTGAACCTTTTGAAGCTCCTTCCAAAGCTCCTTCCTAAGCACCTTCCGAAGCTTTAGTGAAGGAGTCTGAGTTAATAACAACAGCAGTTTCTGCCTTGAGAATATGGAACAGATCATGATGGCCTCCACTACTATTCTAAGAACAACTCTTTTCCTGTGCATCCTGTGGGTCTAAGCTAAGCTGTGCAGGCCCTTGCTTCTCACGGGAATAAGAAATAGCACATGTTAAGTTTCAGTCTTTTAAAGTATGTAATGATTTTACCTAAAAGCTAAAAAAAAAACCCTCTTCGTAGAGAATCCCTACCTATTAAAGCAAAAGAATTTACAATGACTGTTAGCCAATCTTCTTAGAACTGAGCATTCATGTAAAATGAGCATACATATTTGAACGTGTACAAAAGTATCACTCTACTTCTTTCAACTGATACTATGACTTCAATATTACATGAGGATCAGTATGCTTGTCGAAGTATTGCATGTATAACATTCCATTTCATGTCAAAAGAACACAAGAAAAAAGTAATCTAAAGCTACATTTATCCCTGAAATTAACATTTGTATTTGTCTTGATTTTAACTTCTGCTGCTATATCTTGAATCACTGAAGAAAACAGCTATTTTAAACTGTTCTGTTTATTATCTTAATTCAGTTTTTGGATTTCATTCTCATACAATGCTGAAGAGAGGTTTATTAGTTTTATTTTTCTGAATAAATAATTTGCTTTTCCTGATATTCCTATGTTTAGTTGCCCCTTAATGGAACAGTGAAAAAAAGTAACATATATTTAAGTAATGAATTTTCTACTCTTCCAGAAGATAAACTATAAAATTTAAAATCACTTTACCTTAAATATGTCCATGTCTTTAGGATACAGAGAAATTAAAAGAAAGAAAAAAGAGAGAATTGAACTCCAAAGCAGACAAGTGATGCTAATATTCTAGTATATTTTGTGCTTCCACTCACCAAGGCAGATTAGTACAAATTGAATTTTACACTAGCTTTGCATAGCAGTGACTCCTCCATTTGATTCTAGGGGATTTGACTAATTTGAATTATTTAGGTGCCACATGAATAGCACCAAACCAGCTGATTGCATTCTTGATTGAGTTACAGTATATTTGTATGCCAGTGTTATTATTCCTATATTAAAGCTAAGTAAATGTGCCCTTTCGATAAGAAATGGTCTCTGTGATCTTTCATTTGTATCATGTTATTACAGATTTTTCTAAGGATACAATGAAATCTGGCTAAAGGGGAAAATAAAATAATTTGCTGAGCACCAATGCTTCAATTAATTAACTTCTGTTTCTGCAAACAGCCATATATGAAGGAATCAAACTACCGTGTTTCGTAGATGAATGATCAGCAAATGCTGATGGTCTAGTTTTGTAGCCTGACAAGAAAAATGAAACTAGCATTTTCTGAATTCGTAAAAAGTTTGGCCCACTGTTTACATAATATCCACATTTAATTAGAGTGGAACTAGTGGAGAGATTGAATCCCTGTTTAGTCTGGCACTAGGGTAAAGGGCTTATCATCTGTCCTTCATAGACATAAAAGGTTAACACAAAGTGTATACATGTTTTCATGTCATCTAACCCTTGAATCAATCATGCTCTCAGCTTAATGTAGTGGGTGAACACTTCTGTGGTCAGAATTTTTCATTAGGGACATGTTGTTTTTCATGGGGTTTAAGCACTCATTCACTCAGTTATTCTGCCACGATATCCTTTGCCAAAAGAGACCCTAGAAATAAAACATTTCACTGCACTGTGTTAGTAGAATGAAAACTCATTCTTCCTCTTCATCTTCTTTTTCTTTTAGAAGAAACAAAACTATTCCATGGTGCCAGATAACTATTTCAATGGGGAGGAGGCCTCTTTGTAGCAGGTTGTATTTCCTTTTTGCCTACGCTGCTCATAGCAGTATGCCAATATCATAACTACATTGCTGTGAAGCAGCTTTACTTATCCAAGATACATAGATTCCTTACAGACACCTGTTAGTCATAAGCAAAGCTATTTACAGATCCAGAGCATCTGAAAATGAAGAGACAAATACTTGAGAGCTCAGTGTAAGCCTGAAAGTCTCCTTTGTCATCAAATCATAGTTACATGCATATAGAAATAATTTACACAGACTTTTTGGCTACAACTGTGTTACTCTAATTCTACCTCCACCATGTCATCTTTATTTTAATTATATTATCATTTATATATTATATATATTATTAAAATATGCATGTCAAACATACATACATATATATATATATAAATAAAAAGGCCTGTCACCCAAACCAATATGCTTTTAAGTAAAATCTATAGATTTTTTGGGCAATGGGTCTTCAAACCACTGGAAGCTTTGGAATTTTTTTTTCAAACAATCAAATATTAAATTACAAATCCATAAATGTTTTATACACTTGTGTTTAGGTATGTTTTTTTACTTTAGCTCTCAAAAGTGATGGATATGATCATGCACTTTACATTGGACATGGGAATATTTTATATCTTTTCAGTTCCTTCAGAGGCTGAAAACTACCATCTTTTCTAGCTCATACAGGAAAGTGGTCCTAGTTACATGTGAGACTAAAATCTTTAAGCCCAATATGAGTTACAGATGTTACAACACATATAGTCTTGGAGAAATCTTAGAGCAGCGTTACAGAAAGACCCACTATCTTCTGATATGAATACAAAAAGTCTGCTTGAATCTGTTTTTCTTTCCTCCATTCAAACTTGATATGAGCATTTAAATATTTAGTCTATAGATGGGACTGACAGCTAAACCAAAACCTCACAAGCGTCATTAAAAAAGGAAGTCGTGCTGGCAGGAGCAGGCTCTTTTCCAAGGACCGCAGAGCCCACAGATGAAGATCAGCCAGCTCAACCACAGCTGGTCCAGCTTCCCCAGCCAACGCCAACTCCTTTCGGTTTCCTTTTTCATTAGTAACCATTATCAAAGACATAGAGAAGTTTTAAGTTCAGCAGTAACTGTCCACAAGCCAATTCTTGGTTTTTAGCACTGAAATATGTTGGCCATTGTACCACTTAGAAATCTGCACCAAACTAAGTGAAGTTACCACAGTCCTAAATTTAAAGGAAAACATCCTTTAGAAGAAAGAACCAGCGGCAGATAAAGGGCTTCTTTAGCATACAACGCCCCTGACAGAGGAACAGGACATGTCTGGAAAGTCTGCTGACACTAAGAACCAATGCTTTCTGTTGATCAGCTCACTGAGATACTGGTTTCTTTGGGATCTACTTACTGTCATTTGCAGAAATAGATTAAAAAAGTACTCATTTCATCCAGTCAAAATATTCTAGAATACAGTTCTCATTAAATACTTCTCTTGAAATCATAGTTAAAAGAGATTGAATTAAAAATTTACCTCTAATTCTAGACAGCCTCTATCAAAACCAGCTCTGTCACAAAATGAAAACTGGACTTACTAAAAAAAAATATTAAAAAAAAAAAAAAAAATGCTTCTGCACACTGACCCTAAACCTTCCATCCACAGCACTGACATGAAAGAACACCAGTTCGAAACATTTGCAGAAGTCTTTCAGATTATTCCACTGCATAATTCCTCAGTTATTTTCAGCTGCTTCTCTTCACAAGCCACATAAACACCCCATTGTCCGTAGAACTACAGTGAATATTCTTCCTTTCTGTTCTCTGATCTTCTTTACTTCAAAAACTAGATTTCATCTTTACTGAAAGATTACTTAGCTATCAAATAGAAACCTGAACTGCAGGTAACTGCAAATCTAGTTCTCAAAAAAAAAGGATAACTGTCACTGGATTCTGCAGCTACATATTCCATTCCATTTCACTTAACTGATTTCTCTTGTCCTTACTGGTATTTCAATGGGATATCTACTTGCAAAAATTAGAAACTCACTGTTGAGTGCATCTTTAGATGAAGAAGTTGTAAAGAAAGATGGAGAGAGGCTACAAGACATGTAGTGACAGGACAAGAGGGAATGGCTTCAAATCTGAAGAGGGTAGGTTTAGATTAGATATTAGGAAGAATTCTTTACCGTGAGGGTGGTGAGGCACTGAAACGTGTCACCCTGAGAAGTGGTGCATGCCCCATCCCTGGAAGCATTTAAGACCAGGTTGGATGGAGCTCTGAGCAACCTGGTCTAGTGGAAGGTGTCCCTGCCCATAGCAAGGGGCTCAGAACCATATGATCTTTAAGGTCCCTTCCCACCCAGGCCATTCTATGGTTCTATGATTTCGTGATTTTTGAAAGAACAGCAAAAACATTCAATGATTTAGGGTTTTTTAATATGTTTGTCCTCATGTCTTTCTAAAAAAAAAAAAAAAAAAGAAAAAGTGATTAAAAGAACAAGGAAAGATATGTCTACTTGGATGACGTTCAAAGTTCAGCTTTATCAGACTCAACTGGTTTATTCATCTAGAAGATGTAAACATTTCAAGGAAGCAAGTTATTGTGGAATTATTACAGAAAAATTATTTGAGGGAGGAAAAAATTTGGTAGCTCTGCAGACTGACTTCACCTTTAAATTAATATTGAACCAGCTTCTGAGAATGTCGAAGGTTTATGATCTGATGGAAAGGCTGTGCTTTAAATAAAATGTAAAGTGAAGTAGGATTCAGAGGTTATGAGCCAGATCATAAAAACCCTGAAAATCATATTTCCAAAAAGAAGAAAACAAATAGACAAGTTGGTTTCTTTCTGATCTCTCAATCTTTAATATTCACTTGTCAATATAGCAATGTTGTCAGGGGCGTGTGGGGCAGGAATAAAACTGTTTTAAAGTGAAAGCTAACAAAGCAGCAACTGGCTTCAGTAATTTCAAGAAGCCCTTGAGGCTATCTCCTATATTCCCTTAACATCATGCTTTGAACTTTGTGTTTGTCCACACAAGCTAGAACCTTATCTGTTCTGAATGGTGGCTGCAATTCTCAAGCCAATACTTGTGATGTAGTGCCAAGTGTTGCAAAATCCAAAATCAAATTAAGGGAGCTGGAAACGTTGTTGAGGTCTTCACTATTTTGCTCTGCTTAAACTCCCATAATTCCCTATCACTGTAGATTTACTGGTTTTAACAACAAAGGCAAATTATTCTGGTAATTATTCCATGTTCACATTAAAGTAAGCAATCTGCACTCATTCTAGTTCTGTAAAGGAGGGTAATAAGTGATAATTTATGCCCTTCAGTATTACAACAGCACAACTGCTAGAATTTTCATATTCTAAACATGGAGTCATTTACAGTTCTTAAAAAACCTATTCAGGAGTGATTCAGTATGGAGATTCTATCGGGTCAGAGGTTAAAAACATCAGGTGATTTCCATACCTGGTTTGCCTGCAGTTAAGTAACAGGTGCTCTTCTCTGGGCTTCAACCCATTTATCATCCACTGCCCCACCACAGGACAAGAGTGACCAGAGTAGCAGGAAAAGTTTTGAAAGTAACTATTCTCCATCTGTCCTATGGGTCCTTGATCCTCTCAGCTTTGCTCAGCTCAGACCCAGAAGGTCATGTCACCGGAGAGGAAGAGGGATATGTCTCAGTAGCCTCTTTTGCTCTGGACCTGTCAAAACTCCTGCCACAGTCTCAATCAGTTTTGACTTTCAAATCATTTATCAAAGAAAGGGCATAGCCAAAGGACCATAGGAAAGGTGGTCATAGAAAAAGATCATCTAGTACATAACTTACAGCTCTGCCCCAAGGCAGGACCAACCATATCCGATTATTTCAATCACACAGCCATCTCTTTTCTATATCTATATACTATATTATATCTATAATATATAGATATTTAATCACTTTCCTTCTAACATTCAAACCACTTTAAGCAAGCTGGAGTTTGATAGCCTTCTGAAACACTACTTTCTGAACTTTTCTTTATCAACTGGTCTGATCAAGGATCTTCAGTAGCATCAGAATACTTTATGTTAATTGCATGGCATTTGTCTCATCACTGTCCAGCCTCAAGACAGTAGGGTTTTGAGGTCATATTTTCTTCCTCTATTCTGGTCTGCTTAGGCTCATTAGCTTAACTTCCATTCCTTTTGTTCTTTTCAAAGTGTAATATCATCCTACTTGGAACAATGACTATCTGAAATGAGTTCCATACACTGGTTTTTAATTTGCATCTGTTGAAAACATTTGTTCTCCTGAGCTTGCAGTCACCTCATTCTTTCTCTGTTTCTCACCAGTTTTAAATAAACCAAGCCATTTCTCTTTTATTGAGATGATGGTTTCCCTTAAAGTAATTGTATCTTATCATAATAATGAATAAAACAGTAAATCTGACCAACTAAGGGTCTGGTTGCCTACACTTAATCAACCTCCGGGCAAAGTTAAACCTCCACCACAGTAAAGAATTCTTACCATACCCCTATGTATTTCTGTTTTGTGTGTGCTCTATAGCTGAAGTCAACAGATAACATCATCTATAAATGTCAGCTTGAGTATAATCTATCTGACCCAGTTCAAACCTTTTTGGTCACAGAGCAGTTTATCCAGAGATGTCTTTAAGGTTTTAAGCATTATAACTCAGGAGGAAACCTCTTTGCTCTTCACATGCAGGGAGGAAGGTATCAAGAAATACAAGAAAATTATGATATATTTCTCAAAGGAAACAATTTCCTTTCTTCCAGGACCAATTGTAGTGACATTCATATGAAGAAATAGCATGAAGCTATTTCTGTTTATTCGGTTTATGCATCTTGAAGAAGCATTTAGAAGCTAGAAAATTATTTTTTAAATTATGAGAACATGAAAGCACAAGAGATATATGATTTAGCTACAGTACTAAGTTGTCCAAATTTGTTGTCCAGGTAACATCTACATAGACTTTCTAGAAACTTGTAATCCTGAGCTTTAAAAAGGGAGAACAAAGCAGTTCCAACAATTTCCTTGTAATATTTTACACTCTTTGTTCATTATTAGAACCAGCTTAAGCAAAAGTTACTAAAATCCTTGCAGTCTGATACAGTTTTTCTATGCTTGTGTGATCTAGTTCTCTTTACTTCAAATTTTTCATGTTTTACCAGAGGCTTGCCAAGGAAGAAGTATTCAGATTTAAAAGATTGAAAGAACAGACTCTATATTAATAACTTTAAGAGGTTATTAATATCACAAAAAAAACCTATTTTCTTTAGATGTCTAGTCTTAGGTACCTTACATATGTTGTACCACACTGGCCAGGCTTTTAATAAACCTTCTGTGCTACCATTATTGGAGAAGAACGAAAACTTGACTTTTCTAGCCAATAAAGGATATCAGGTAGCTTGTGGAGGAATCTGATTATTACAGAGGAGGCCAAGAATCTTCAGGAAATGAATGACAAAGTGTCTAATGTTTGTGAGCTCCTTGAAGTATCTGTGGGTTTAGGATGTAGGGGGTTTTTTCTACTTATGCCTTTATTCTTATAAATGCACACCTGAGGAGGAAATTCATGGAGTTGTCAGTCAAATACCTTAAGGTTTTGGGAAGATTAACTGAACCATTAGGGAGATTAATCTTTAAACACTAATACTGCCTTTTTAATTTCAAATGTCAATGCCAGACAGATGGGCTGACATTTTTGTTCCACGGGATACCTAAGTAATAGCATCTGAATTTCCTTACAGTCCTAATCGTATTTCATAGAAAGACCTATTGATAGATACTACATAAGAAATCCATATCATCCAGAAAGGAAACCAGATCTCACCAAATTAATTGAAAGAACTGCTTCTGAACAACACTTAAACACAAAACTGCTGAGCAGTTTTAGGAATAATCCAGAGTTTTTCACAGAAACTTTTTCTTTCACATTAGGAGCTTGAAGGACATTCTCTCCACTAAAGTTATTTCACTGAATAATATTAAATTCCTGATTTTTAGAAAAAAAAGCTAGGGGGAAAAGAAAAAAAAGATAAATATATTCTACGTCCTTGCAGACTATGTGCATACTTGTTCTGGTGTTGTACACATAGATGCACAGAAAGTGATACAACACAGTATCTAAATGCTTTTCTTGTCTGCTTCCTTGTGAAAGTCACTTAATGCTAGGTATTTCTTTTAGTTTCTCAGTTAGTTAAAAACCCAAGTACCCAATTCATAGTACAGAATATTTTACTGTAACTCACCCCAGAGAGATATATGAAGGTGTCATTTTCTCTCTCTCTTTCCTCCTAGAAAAGTGAAGCATCGACAATCAAGGTCACCAGGGAAACTTCCCTCCCAGATTTCAACTCATTCTAGCCCAGCTTTTAGCAGAATGCTTTAAAAATTAAGATACATTTTTGAAAGACTGTCTCTCAATGTCATAAGAGAACTTGCATTCATGAAGAATATAAGACTTTAAAAAATCGTGAGAAAAAACTTTAAGAACTAAGAATTCGCAAACAGAATTACAAGATACGCCACATTTTGTACAAAGATGGCAGAATTTTGAATCAAATCCTTCTGTGAAGTTCCAGACATTATATTAACAACAATATCTCAAATGACTGAAAACTAGAAAGGAATCGTTGTCAAAGGAGTAACTAAAACATATTCAATTCAATATTAGTGTATGTTTTCCATATTTTGTCTACGCCAAATACAAACTAGCTAATTGGCAAAACTGGAACCAAGCAAATGGAAAATAAAAGAAAAAAAAGTATATGTTTCACTTGAACATTAGGCCCTTCTTTCTATTCATTCCAGTGTAATTGTCATCTGTGAAGCCCAACAAACTTTTTAAACCTTCGGAGAAAAATTGTAAGGAAAAAAATCTCAATACATGTTTTTTCTTTTTGTACATTTATGGGTCTGGTGCTTAAATCCACTACAATTACATGGTTTTACCAGCTTCTAAGACACTAGGTAATAACTTCCCATAGGGAATAATTGTTTCTCCATTCTAACCTAGCAAAACTGTGGTTTGTGCTAGGCTTCTTTATTGTTTTTCATTCCTTTTTTAATTTTAAAGGTATCATTCTCTGCTGGTACAGCTAGTTTTATGCTCACTAGAATAGCTATGCAAGCCTCAAATACTTGAGGTCTGCAGCTTCAACAGAAGCTACCACTGAATTGAATTATTTACAAATGAAAAATCCAGAAGACATCATAGAGATAGACAAGTATATATTAGGATATAAAAAGGCTCTCCCTGTGGCTGTTTCCATACTTTTAAAAGTTAAATAGGGTACACTCATATTAAAACACTGATCTTGAAAGGCCTTTGCAGCTAGACAAGAACCAGTGATGCCTGCAAACACATGAAACAAAATTTATATAGAAACAATATAGCAGCTAGTCATCAGAACTTTTAGTCAGAAATTATACAATGTTTTATACAAGTTATTTCCAAAAGACTGGTACAAAAGACCCAAATTAAGTACAAAGGAAAGCTCCAGGAAATGGAAGAAAACATAGCAAGTATTCTCAGTTTCAGCATAGTACCAATATTGCCCCTTCACTTTCTGGATGTAGCAATTGCCACATAAAATATTTTTTAAAATTCTGAAAAGCCCATCCATCACTTCAAAGCCCCAGTACAACCTGAACCTAAAGAACTAGTCTCTCAGAAAGAATCCTTAGCAGTATACTATCACAAATATATAAAGAAAATGACAAAGACTTAACCAATTATTACTTTATTTGTGTTATAACCCATTGCATTCTGTGGCAGAAAGGATAATTCCTTCTACACTGTCATGCCTATAAGAAAGTAGAGTTCAACTGATTGCATTCTGGGGTATATTTACTTTTTTTTTTTTTCATTTTTCTTGATTACTCTAAGGAGGATAATGCCAGAAAAAAAAGGAAGTATATTATGAGCAAAAAATGTTCTGACTTCAACCTAAAAAAAAGCAATATTGAGGTAAGATATGATGCCCACAGCTGTATTTACTCCTTCAGAAACTTACTCTCATTAACACAGTGGTCATGAATGCTTTGACCTCTCATAGGCTTATGAAGAAAATACGTGAGTAAAACAACTGAGTTACATTCACCAAAAAGACAACTAGGTGCATGTATGAAAGACAGAAAATATAATACTGTGGAACTATTAGTTAAACACTCCTTAGTCCAGGTCTCCCCTTTGACAAGTAGCAGTCATTTACAACTGGGAAGGAAGACAGCCAAAGTGCTTTAACAGACATCATGGAAAATTTCTGTCAGAATTCAAGGATGCTCTAGAAAATGCATCTCCAGGGAGAATATTATGGGCCCATTAATTTTCTTTTTCCTTTGATTTGAACTGTTCTGAAGGCTAACGAGGGCTTGAATATGCAAACCTGAGTCACGGTTCAGTCTTTACCCAAGTCTGTCAGCCTCAGTTACGGAGTTCTATAAACAGTTAATATTCAGCACAGAAGCAGAAATGCTGGATGAAAAGAAAAAAAAACAAACAAAACAACAAAACAAGTGCATCTGGACTCTCCTACAGCTATTAGAAAAACAGCAAGCAGAAGCACTGACAGATTTCAAGCAAACTTCCTTATGTTCAGGCAGAACAAAAACATTGGTGTGTAGCAGTCGGAGCAGAAGCAGAGACAGCTGCTCAAAATACACTTTAGGCAGCAAGGCAGCAGTGGTACTGTGGAAAAAAAAGATACATTCCACTACATCTACTTCTTCTCTGTCCTTTATAAATATATCCATCCTGATATCCCTCTGCCTCTGAGGAATGATGCTCTGGCTTTCCCTGAGGTAATATTAACCAGATACCACAGACAGAGTCTGTGCATGTCTCTCTCTGATACAAGAAGGGAGTTGAACATCCAAAATTTTGGGGTTTCCAACTGTATCAGTTGGTATACTAAAATACATTATTCTTTCTACATGTTTAAGCTTACATCTACATTCATTGCCTGTGATCAGAGGATTAAGATAACCTATAGGCAGATCTTTACAATTGCTTGCTATTAGAGGAATATGTAGTCTGGAAAACATATTTTTTGGTCTTATTTGTGCTTTGTTGCCTGTTGAAATTTAAGCAACTTTGTATAAACTTTTGCAGTACATCTTTATAATTTTCAATCTATTTTATTTTTATACAGAATGTAGGGCACCTGCCTTTGATGAGCTATTGCTAAGGCAGGAGGGCTGTGTACAGTGAATGTGTCCGTGATCTTTTGCAACAACTGTCTCATCTGCTTGCAAGTGTTGTCATTAAGATATATGGAAGACACAAGGAATATATTTTTTCTTTCATAACTCCCACATCATTTCCATTAAAAAAAAATGAACTGATGAATGTGTTCTTAGAGTCAATGAATTTATCTTCCCAGAACTAAATCAGTATCTTTTTAAAGAAAAGTTCACCCTCTGTTCTAAGCATCTGAGCATCCATACTCTGCTGCACGTATAAAGAAATGAGATGGAGTCAGCAATCTCTGCTGCCATCTTCTGATGCTATTTTTTACGCAACCAGTGAACAAGGGACAGAAATATTAAAATCCCTTCCTTTCTGAAAATGAGTGTAACAAATGAAAAGGCATAAATCAATAATCAAAACTCTGTCACACAATCACAGAAATTTGGGAAGAATATGTCTTTGAATCACATTCAATCACCTTCACAGCACAGAATTATTCATTATGATATATTCTCCCATCTAACTGAGACTCTGATATCCCCCATGACAAGTTGTATATTCTCCCCAAAAGCGTCTTTCTCATAGCATTTCCTTAGAGCCAGAGACTGCTACCCTTTGTCACAGGGCAGAGATTCACTCTATGAGTACCTATATTATTTTTAATGGGATACTAATCCACTTGATCCAGGTTTTTGAAACAATATAGATCTTGGGGCATGATCATAATTTACCCTCACCTTATTGTAACAATAGAATGTTTCCCCCCTTCACTAGCAATTTCCTCCCAGATCATTATTATTCCTTCATGTTCTCAATGTCTGGTAACAGGTCAAACACCATCAGAATTACTTAGAGAGAATTACTAAGAGATATAGCTTGTTTGCCGCCCACTGTCCTAAACTCCAAACCTATCTTCTGCATAGGGGATAACTAAGTTACCTTTACCTTTTACACTTTATAGGTATTTGCATTGTGTGCTCAAGTCCTTACCCCTTCTCATTCTCACTCTTTTCTAAGTAATGATCTTTTGATATTCATGATCATCAGCCTTTGAGTATACTCATCCAGATCATTTCTGCTGACTTATAGTCATAAGCAATTTATTTTTATTACACTAAATCCTATTTGTTTTCCATTTCCATCAAATCTCAGTCATCTATTGCACTACATCTTCTGCAATGAAATCATCAGCATATGCAACATGGATTTGCACCAAATGGTCAACTTTTTTAATAACTTTAGCAAGAAATAGGAGGAAAAGTGCCCTGCCTTCACACAGTGTCAGAGCTATCAAATAGATACCTGTATCTTCTTAACAGTTTTATTAAAGATTCCAAAGTTTTGTGGGTTTTGAGTGCAGATGATACACCATCACATGCTTTTTTAAATCTGACAGAAAAAATTAATTTTTACAACATTTCTCTTTATTCAATAGAAGAAATACAAGGAGCATAACTATAGCAAAAATAAAAGAACAATCAAGAATGTTAACCTTTTTCTTTTGGTTTCTTTGTTCAACGTTACCCTGTATAAAAAAGTATCACCCCTAGACTTTCAGTCCTCTTCTTGATCTTCCTCTCTATATAGCTGTAGATGCTTCCTATCAAGGGATTAAAATTTAAACATTTCAGTTATCATTTTGGTCCTTCCTTAAGTATCCAGAACTGACTGACCCTAGGGTTTTTTTCAGCTGCAGACAGGAAATAGATATCAAAATAAGAACTAAGCCCAGCAAGAAGTTTATGTACAAATTGTCATCCACATCCTAGAAGAAAAACCTTGACTGTTGGCACATGTAGTGCAAACACTCCATGATAGATTTTAAGAATTTTCTAAACATACCCACTCTCCTCAACTCTTGCACTACAACAAGCTTTCTAAAAATAATGACCTGTTACAATTTTTTCCCCCGTCTTTTCTGTATCATTGCTTGCTACCAAGCTGTGTTTCAAAAAGAATCATTTCTCATTAAAATTTGTTAGCTAACTGTTGTATTCCATCACTCTTGATCAATTTTCTTTAGTTTTCCTGTGGAATCTGTATCTCAGAATTCGCATTTAAACCATCTTTGAAACATATTTTATAGAACCTTTGTGAATACATCTTTAGAGATAAAAAGGGCAAGATTCTATAGTATTATTCATCAAGCATAAAGTAGTCCCAAAGGATTGCATAAAGAAATGCAAGTTAATGAGAAGCCACACATCACTTTTTTAATATTAAAATTATAAGACAATATTTTGCCCTTCTTCTCTTTAATACCTCAGATGCCCTGTTAAACACTTTCACCCTTTCACTAGACATTTCAGAAAAGTGGTCCATGATGGTTTCTGTGAGCTGGGTAATGAAAACAATTTTAAGGTCAGACCAGCTTTCTTTTCGTCCTCTCACAATTACTACAGCAATAATCTACCTCTTGAACACCCCTGGTACTTGAAAATACCTTCCACATCTTGCTATCTTATATGTAGCATCATTCTACTTCGCTGTAGTATTCTCAGTTAAAATATATTTAGAAAATATGATTAGTTTTTCTTGTAATCTCTCTCTTATTTTTTCTTTAAACATGAACTCTGCTAAAATGTTTCTAACTACAAACCTTATCTACATAAGGAGGCATTATTCAGTGGGAACACTCTGCCTCATTTTTTGGGCACAGATTGAGAGACAAGCTGAAGTAATGAGAAGTGGAAGAATGCTTTCTTTTTTGGGCAGAAAGGAAAAAGGGGTTTGTCATGATTGCAATCAATTTTGTTAGAATTTATTTAAAAAATGAGTACTTATTTTTTCAGACACATTTCTAGACCACCAGACAAGAGTCCTGGGCCTAGTGCAGTATTGAATGCAATGAGAAAGTAAGTGAAAGAAAAATAAAACAACATATGCACAATTTCTTAGCATCTGTTCAACACCAAAGTCTATTTCTTTAACGTAAGAGAAATAAATGTAGGAGTTGGAAGTACAAGAGTATATGCAACCTTCAGTGACTAGGGAGTTCATGAACTTTTTGCATCATGGTTATTTGTGGTAGCACATCCGGTGATCATATCACCACATAACTGCATGCTCAGTCCTCACTGCCATGCTAGTCCTTACAATTGCAGTCTTATGGAGACAAGATTTTTTGGTCCTGAAATATTCAGGCTAAAAATAATTTGTGGTCCACCAGGGCCTTAATTTCTAAAGAACTTAAATACGTGGATCTCTGCAGAAATGGGCACATAAGAGCAATGATGAAACTTATAGCAAAGTCATTTTAAAAGCAGAAGAGTGATCACAATTTTCCACTGTTTTCTGTTCCTTTTTTTTCTAAACTCTCAAAAATTTTAAATGACAGTAAAATCTGCTTTGCTACTCTTTCTATTTGACTATGTATAAGTCAAATTTTCACAAGTGACTCCTATTTTCCATCATCTCAATTTGAATTCTAAATGTGCATTTTTCTATTGCTCAGTTCTTGAAGAGTACCTTTACAGCTACTATTAACTGTATTCTTCTTTAGCCCTTGCAAAATTGATTCCCAGCCATCTAAAAATGATTAATTAAAAATCACACCCAAGCACATAAAAAATGAAGTGTTAAAATACACAAAATAGAAAATATTTTACTGGTCGATTTCCAAATGTGTGAAAAATGTGTAAAAGCATAGCTTAAGCAGAGCAAATATGAATGAGAGAAACACAGAAATTTCTGATCCAGTAATTTTCCTAGGGTTTACTCACTTCTTTCTGCTTTAGACCACAGAACACCTATGGTTGTTTACTAACAGTAGAATTTAAACACACTCCTTTACCTGTCCTTAACCTTAGACTTCCTGCAAAAATCAGGCTGTCAAACAACATTGTTGGAATCAGCTGCACACATTTGACTGAATGCTGCAATATCTCTGTATAGAGACATGTCTGGATGTTGCTTTTCTTTTCCTCCTTATCACTGACACAATGTGTTGCTGAATTGTGCATCAGTAACCACAGCAGTTCCACTCCCAGAACTGTGAAAAGAGTGATAGGATTTTTCCCTTTAATTCCTCTAAAGTACAAAACATACCAGTTTTCCAGGTGATATTCTTTTGTGGTGAAGTCTAGATTGGATTCATACTTTTGCAGAATGGCAGATTAAGAAATGCATGAATATTAATTTGCAGTATGTTTAGTAGACTATGTTTCCAGTAATTCTGTGATTACTCTCCAGTAATTGTGTACTAATAATGCTAGTTGCTTATATACAACTTTGAAAATAAATATGAGGCAACTTCATTAGCAATGGACTCTCAAGAGTGATTTCATAATGAAGATAAATTTCCTCTATTTAATATGGAGAGGCTGTAGATATATTCAGATACAGACAGGTGTAACATCACTAAACAGATGCAATTGAAAACTCACAAATATTTTTGGCTGGATTAATATCTGCCATCTTTTAGGCATTTAACTGAGGCACATAAATTAGATATCTGGTCTCATTCCATAGCCGGCAGAGATCACTGATCGCGGAGATTACACAGAGATCACAAAATAAGACAATTCAGGCTACCAGAGATTGGCAATCAAATAAGAGAGTAGACCTGAAATTAAAGATTCAGGATGTAGCTCAAGGCTTTACTGGGTAATCTGGAAGAGAGCTGTATCATAGTTTTCAATGTATTTAAAAACCAGAAAGAATCCAAAGGAGTTTTAGGATTGATGTGAATGCACCTTCAACAAGAAACAATGGCAATGGTAATTCTGAACATATCACATCATTCTGCACCACTGTGCTAGCAGGGATTATCTGACAGAAGTGCCATGTAAAGTCACAGCTTGTAAACTGAGATTCATTAATGATCCCTACTAAAAAGTGGGGATGTTATTGCATGACCAAGCCCATCCTGGAGTGATACCCACGCTCCTTGACCTACTACTTCCTTTCCACTTTTTCTTGAATGTATAGCAAATTTCTTGCTTTCTGCACCAATCTGATAGCTACTGAGCAGTTGCTGTGCTGTGAGCAATTAAATAGCTGTCAGGGGTGGCAATACATGATGATGGATTAGGCAAACCTTACTGTTTGCAATTTTGGTCAGTGAAATTTGGAAAGAACTTCAGCATCTTTGGCTGAAAGTCCCTCCATCAACGTCAGTGATTAATTATTAACAAATGTTCTGTTATTATTTTAATAAGCCTCTCCATATGCTTATTGAGCTGTGGAAAAGCTCACACCTCTCTTAAAAAGTTTACTTCACAATACAGTCACCTGTTCTGTTTCCAAAACGAACCTATATTCATCCCTTAGGGGACCTGCTGTGTGTGGAGGTCAAGCCCCACAATGTGTTGGCTTCACAAGAACAGCGTGAGAGGCCACAGCACAACAGAGACAATCCTCCAGCTACTATTCAAGTACGGTCTGGAGGTCTGGAACCAGACAAACGATCCACACAATCCTCACTAGATCTGTTAAAAAATTCCCCAAATGCTCACCACTCTGCCAGAAATGAAGGTCACATTTTCGCTGCCAAAGGGATCTTGGAGGACCCTTCGCAGCCAAAGAGCTCCATCCATCACAGACTAAGCACTAGACTTGCTGTCTCTGAATGGCTCCATCCACCACCTGGCTCACAGCGACTCTCATACTCATCAGCAGGAGCCCTTGTCATCTGCATCAGGGCTCTGCTTTGTTGTGCAGCCATTGGGGTGGATTCAGGGTTGGCAGGAACCTTGCCCTGGAGCAGCAGAGCTGTGCCACAGCTACCATTTGCTGTGTCTCCAGACAGAGCAAGGTCAGGCATGAGGTGCTGCCAGCAGCCAAAGCTCTGGGTGTGCACTGCTGACCTGGGCTCTGTTGCCCACTGTTCCTGGAGCTGCAGCAGGGATGATGTTCCACACCAGACTCACAGGGAAGTTATGATGATAGACTGAATGAGCCAGCACCAGAAAAGCTGTTATTGGGCTGCACAGGGTCATTCTGACCCACAATACTCTCCTGGAGTCTCCATGAGGCATCTTGTGAAAGCCATCAGGTCCCCCAGAAGTATGCACCCAGTCCTGTGGTGAACAGAGCTGTCTTTGACTCAAGCACTAGCATCAAGTACCTCGGCTGCATTTAATTCTGCAGACACTACAGTAAGAGAGGCTGCCTGTGATGGGGACATCCCCCAGGACAGACACCCACACCTACCACAGTCACAATTTCTCCTTGAAACACTTAGCACACATAGTTATCTTCCTTAGAGAGGGAGTTATACACTGAGGGGGGTTACCTGACTTCTAACCGTTGCAGCATGTTGCTAAGTTTGACCTCTTTTTCCTTCTCTATTCACTGGCTGAAAAACTGACTTCAAACTCAAACAGGTGCTAAAAATGAAAAATCAGATATATTTCAATATTCATACATATATCAGTCACACAGAACATAGCCAGTTTCCTGGCAAAACACCTGTGGAGCCAGAGAAACCACTGCATATTAAAAATGCATTAAAGGTCATAGGTCAAGATTGAAAGGAGAAAAGACTTTGTACACTTTCATATATAATCTCTTCTACTCAGAGAAGAAGCATTAGCTTCATGTAGGAATGCCTGGGCAGATGTGTCCATGCCACTGTTGTTGTTTTAAATCACATTTATTTTCAGATCACAGCTTTGTTAAGATCATTAGTCTGATGACCTAGCAAAACAACAGTTAATGTAGAAATTTGTCCTGGGCTGTTTTATTTTATAAGCAGCATAAGGGAAAATATTGGAACTTGGAGTTTGGACAGAGAAAAGTGTGAGTGAGGCTCCATGTACTGTGTCATTGCATCTGTCAACAACAATGAATCTAACAAAACACTTTTTCTTTCCTCAAAAAAATGCAAGGAATCATCTCATCCTGTGAAACAGTCGTGTTGTAAAAACAAATTAATCCTCTTAAACTGTTTTAAATTTCTCAAATGAGAGAGTTAAGTGTTGATCTTCTTTTCTGATGCTGGCACAGAAAAGGATAGGATGTCCCCTATAATGGATATCCAGGTGGTCATGATTATTAAAATACAGAATAATAATAATGAACCAGACTCTTATTATGGACATCAGAGGATTGACTAGGAACATATAATATACAGCAGTTCTTTCTTCCATATGTGTGCCCTCATTTTCTGTATTTTAATATACTCAGAGGCAATGGTCAGACACAACTGAAACAAGCAGGGATGGACTAGCAGTCAGAAAATTATCTGTAATTTAGTATTTCTTCCATGACTTTTGACTCCTTTACACCAACAAGCAAACAGACCAAATGTATTTCTCATGTGGAACTCTATCAGCACTTGGGCTTTAAATCTGCATTTGAATCAGTTTAAGTAGTACCACTGAACACAAAATTTCACTATAACATGTACTTCACTTTGTATAGCTGGCAGTTGCAAGTAATGAGCAACCTTTAACTATACCACAATTTATTCACTGGTATTATTTCTAGTCCAGATGCAGAACTGCATATACTATCCAGTAAAGGAAGCAGAAATCAAACCACATTGCTTACATAGCTTATCACACCAATTCGAAATCTCAAGACTCACAACTGAAAACTTGCTTGTCCTGAACCACTTCTCTCAGCATCTTTGTTCCTCAAATATTTGCATTCTAAAATTCTCAGAAGGAAACACAAAACATTGCAGGATAGAATAATTTGCAATTGATGCTTTTTTTTTTCCATTGTTCAGTGAGTCCTAGTCGAGCTTCGCACGGGAAAAAAGGTAACGAGACACAAACAAGAAGTCATTTCAAGAAAAATAATAATAATAGACTGGTCGAGTGTCTTCACTGAAGAGACACTGAATCCTGACACTGAGATTGTTTACCTGAGGTGAAAGAACTCTAAAAGGATATGATAAAATACGCAAATCAATTACTAACTATGAGAAGGGGTATCAACGCCTTCTGTAATCTTTGTCTCAACATTCATGAACAAGAGAAAAATAAAATTAATAGGAAATGTCTTCCATCCGGCATAACTAAACTGCAGACATCTTAACCAACAGATCTGTGTCAGAATTTAATATGATTTAAGGAGATCAGACATTTGTAAAGATAATAAAAATATCTACAGACATAAGAATAAATACTTATAAATCTTTTGGAAAAAAAGGTTTACTGGTTAGGTCTGTACCACTTATGACATTCAAGAACTTAAAACCCATTAAATAAGTATTACTGGTAAAGAAACAGATTATGTTTAAAAATTGAAGTTAACTGAAATAAGGCAAACGCTTTAACAGTAAGGGGTTTAAACATTGCCACAACTCTGGCAGGGTTATAGTGGCTTCTCCATTGATAGGACATTCAAAGAAGGATTGTTTTTTGAGGGGGTTGATTTGCTTTTTTATTGTTGTTTTTGTTTTCCTCCTGAAATATTCTGGTCCATGACAGACCCTGGTAAAGCAAGAATTACTCATGGAAATCCTCTGCATTCCACAAAAGGTCAGACGAGAGGATCAAAATAGGTCCATCTCTCTATAAAAATATCTATGAGTATGTAAGATTTGACCTGAAAAATGGCTTCTCCATTTTGATGAGTATATCATTCACAGAGAAATATACATGCAAAAAATTAACTGACTGAAACCTATAAAGGGCAAGGCACCTGGCTCTTGACACTTCACTTTCCTTTGACCTGTGATAAAACTGCAGATGAATCCTTTAACCTCTCAGTACTCTTACTTTGCAAACCATAAAACATAAACAATAGGTTCCCGCAGTATAGTTTCTTGAGCTGCTTAATTAAAAAATATTTGTAAAGGGAATCTAAATCCTTGGATTAAAGAGGAGAGAGACATGCAAATGATTATTGAATGCAGGTGCTCACAGCTCAGTAGTAGCAGAGAATGTTATCCTCCCATGTGCATTGTAACATCTTTGAAATAAATGTCAACTGTCATTTTAAAAGTACTAAGAACAAGCACAATAGGCTGTTCCTGGGTAATTTGTCCTTCTTGGCCCCAGCTGACAGGCACAAATTTTCTGTATCTTCATGAATCACCTTAATGTAGTCACTCAGAAGGTATGTAATAAGATTTGTATATTTGCAACTTTGCAGGGCTGCAAGATTTGCAATTCAGTTTTTAAGTATCAGCTGTTTCTTTTCACATTTATTCCAAAGACTCTGGCAGCCATTTTTACAACAAATTACATGGATCTGACTGTGTGACATCTCCTTCCCTAATAAGGAATTTGTTTGCTCAATATTCAGGCAAAAGACATTTGAGGCATAGTAATGCACTGTGTTGCATCAAAAAAAGGCCTGGACATGCACATAGGATTAACAGAGACCTCTGCTCAACATGCAGCTGTGGTTTGGCCTGAGGGTCACAAATGCTGTGTCTGTATTTACTTGTGGGCTCCTCCAGCTAACATCTTTGGGGAAAGAGGGTCTATGTAGCCCTGTGCTATTTAGTCCATTGCAGGAGTGTCTTAAAATTATCTTTCAAGCCCTTTACAACCATTAGCCACTTGGTAATGCTGATTAATACTAGGTAGTTACTAGTATTAGTTATATTTCCAAAAGTGTTCACAGATCTACAAATCTTTCTTTTGCTAATGTTACATTCAGTGACTGCAGCTGAACCAGAAGGAAATAATCATCACCACAATTGCTTTTATTCTGGAAGTTGAATTAATTATTATTACTCTCTTTGCTCTTCCCATTTTTGTCTTGATTTTGATAGTAAAATCCCTTATGGTGTTCTTATTGGAAGGGATGTGTGCAAAGTGGATAAAAGAACTGTCAGAACTGGACTACAACGTTTTCATCCTTCTCCTCTAACCAGTGAGAGACAGATGAATCATCTCCATAGTACTGAAGCAGAAAGCAGGGACAAATTAACATCATGAAAAGCCCACTTCCTTCTGTAACACAAAATGAATCGCATAGGATGGACTTATTTTAACTTAACGAATGAATGTTCTGACAAATGCACCAGAGAAAAGTTAAAACGCCAGCATGCTCTTTGTTTGCCTTAGTTTCTATATCCTGACTGCTAATTTTGTAAGTGAAAAGAAAAGAAATCACTGGATATATTTAGAAAAGAAATCACTAGATATCCAGCTCAGTAGATGTTTCTGCTGCATGCTATTATTTGCCTGCAGGATTCAAAGCTATGCACAAATTCCAAGGTCCGTGCCAATATTTCCACTGGTTCTAAAACAAGCTCTGCCTCTGCTCCCACTGATGTAAGGGCAGAGAATAGCATTCATAGTGAGCATAAATTCATTCTACTCTGAGAGGTATTGAAAAGATTTGGTTTAAAAAAAAAAGGGAGAGATTATAAACATTATCTCCAGGAATTGTTTCACCAAGGGGCCCTAACATTCTGACATTTTACCAGAGAAACAACTGTTTTCATTACCTGTTGAAGTCTTCTGGGTAATGGAAAAAGAAACAGCTTTCCTGTGCAGCCTCTGAGCCTGATAGTGGGAACATCTCTACAAACTGATCCTATCAACAAGCCATGTTATATTTTTTCTTGAGGTTTTCTTTCACTCTGACTTTTTGTTTTACTGGATTGATTTATTATTTGGTATAGGCTATTTTATACATACCAGCAGCACATGCTGTGGATCAGAGTTTGTCTGTAAGGTGTACCTTCCAAACTGCATATCAATTCAGGATGTGAATCCCTTGTTATGACTTCGTGACTATTTTTTCATAGTAGAGGTGAGTAAATAGTGCAAACCCACTTTCTCCTACAAAAATACTGACAAAATAGTTTTCGTTTCATTCATAGACATTGCTACATGCAAAACACATGGCAGGAACACATGTAGTTCACCACTAAAAATTTGCTGCTATGTATATGACTCTGTCTGAGCTGAAGTTTCAGCTCTTTATTGATATCCTGGTCACCAGGAGTATTGCAAACTCAGCTTCCCCTGGGCAAACATCATTGTGTGACAGCAAATCAGCCAGTATATACCACAGAATCTATCCAATTTTGGAAAGATTAATTTTTCATTTTTCTTAGCATTTCCAGTTCATTGGTTTTGGGAATCTGACACAAAGTTCCATATTTCAATAGCTAAATTCCTTTTGTTATCCAAATACATTAATTTAACACATATAAGGTGAGCTTATATGCAACTCTCCTGTGATACAATGTGCAGTATAGATACATTACAAGAGCTGATAGTAATAAGCAGTCAAAACCAAAATGTTTTCCTTCCTTTTCGCTCCATGTCTTTGTCAGTTAAACTCTAATTAGCAGAGGACAGATAAATATGCAGACAGCTTCCATAAGTAGACTTCTGTACTCATAATATTATTAATAATGAAGATATTCCCCACTGTTACCGTGGGACCACATGTCTGATAAGGCTAAACTGAATTACTGCATGTACCAAATATTCACACTGAGTAAACAGAAGAAAGAAGAGATGGTAAAGATTTCAGCTCAAACAATGACAGGAACTCAAACTTGTAAAAATTGGAATAATAAAGTCATATTTGCTCTGGGGACAAAACAATCTAGCAAGAATATAGTTAAGTCCTGTAGCAAGGATGAGAGGTGAGAATAGAAGAATTTAAAAGTACAGGATGTTTTCCTCCAGACATTTCCAGTCATTATGACTAAGATATTTCTCTTGGTGTTTGTCATACAGCATTTTTTTCTTTAAAAAAAATTGTAGTTTGGGGTTGGAAATAATAATAATGTAGTATGTGGGGACAGTCCCATGTTTGGATATCTTTATAATGTATGGCAATATCTAATATGAATCTAAAAGCTCAGACAGTCCTTATAATACTTCAGGAATTTACACCTGCAAACTTAAAAAATGATAAAAAGTCCTACATACTGTGTGTGTCTAGTAAAGTGTGGAGAAAAGAATCTTTTGCTGCCATTGCATTGCACTGACTGAATGAGCTGAAACCTCTTAATTCAATCAGAACATCCCAGGAGAACACAAATGCTTGAAAATTATGTTTGGCACTAGGTATCACCCTTCCATTTAAACTCCATCTATTCAAACAGCAAAAGAAAGTCCAGCTGCTCTCTGTATCCAGCTGCTCTGGAAAATCCACAGCTAGTACTTGAAGACATTAGATTTTAAGTTATTATATACACACATCATTAACTTTTAAATGTAGAGTAAATGGAATATTTTGATTATATCTGCTAGTACATGACATATATTTGAGCCAACCATGAATTTTGTCTTTTTTTTAAAGTATCTATACCTCCACAAACATGGATATAATTTTCTGATCATTAAAACAGGTTCTTAAACTTCTGAAAGTCTGACAATAAAAAAATAGATGTAACTATCTCAATTAAAAGCCACTGGATAATTGATTATTTGATGATACCCCTCTGCTCAGGCATTTTTGGAACAATTAATTATAATGTCTAACTAAATTGGGCTCATCAACTCACTATTATTCAATGGAAATCTGTGGTATTTACTAAATGAATAGTTCAAATTACATTCTTTAAGTAAATAGCCAAGTTTATAGAGAGTGACAGTAAACTATCTTGTGGATACTGCAGTACAGATTGGTTTTTCTACTTGCATTGCAAGTGCAACTGATTTGGTTTTGGAATGGTTTTTCATCCTGTAAATAGCAGGAGAACATTTTCTCTTTTAACTCTATCTTTTGTATAACCCTATAGGCAGTGGGGTACATGCAAAATTCAACACAAAAACTGAGCCCATACTAAAAATAACATCACTTAAAGATAAGTCAACATTTGAACCTCAGACTGATTCCTTTCCAATTATTTGGTTCTTTGAAAGAGCTCCTGTGGTTTAACAGCCAAGTCAAACTGAACCCAGACAGGGGCTGTTTCCAGGCTCTGACCCAGATATGTCTGATTGTGCCTTGAATGAAAACCTGAAACCTGATCTGCCAGAAACCTGAACTCTGAACTCTGAGGCTGTGTCTAAAACTTCAGCAGTGAAACTTCTTGAACAACTCTGGGTAACTGACACCACCAGCTTCCCAGACATTTTTTTTGGCCTTCTGCCACCTTCTTCCTTCCCCAGCTCAGCCCACTGCATAGCAGCTAATACGAGCGTTTCTGCCAAACCAGCCCAGTGGGCCATTCCAAAGGCAAGAATAAATGGCCAGAGGGAGGCACTACCTGCTTGTCCTTTTACTGGCACTAAACATTTTATTGTGAAGTTTCCCCTTTAGCTTAGTTCCAGTTTCTATCCAGATCCTCATGAAGACTTCAATATCTACAGGCATGGCTGCAAACAATTGTTTGTTATCACTGAAGACTCACTAATTCTGACAATATGACAACAGCAACTCACAATTTTAAGATTATAGGATAGCTGGTAGCCAGAGTCAGTGCAAAAGTGCAAGGTGTAAAATGTCCTTCAGTCACCAGCAAAGGAACACAAAATACATGGGAGACATTTAGTTTCCATTCCTTTCCTGAGGAATTGGATGAAGATAGCAATATTGTTTTGTGTTTGCAGCCTGCAAAAGAACTGAGCATATCATATTAGTGCTCACTCTGGTTTGTATTTTCAAACACTGGTAAAACTGAAATGAACTGGAAAGGGAAATGCTGGTAATCCATCTTAATTGATTGACCAATATATCAACCCTTGAAATCTAACAACAAGCCATAAGGTTGGTGTAGCTTAGGGCAAATAATTGAAATAATGTTTTATGCTATATTTCCATGATGGAAACCTCCCTACAATGCACAAAGATCAATACTGAGAATGATAAATGGATGGGTTTGAAAGCTTCAGAAGTCAGCTGGCTGACTTCTAGTTCATGAGGTACGAGAAATATGTCAACCATTGCACAATTGCGCCATTAGTTTTGGAAACTCATCTAATAAGTGTTTGTAAAAAAAGAACAAAAGGATTTGTGACCTGCCTGTTTAATAACTTTCTACACATGAGAAGGCTGCTCAGCTGTTTTCTAACTCATCAAACTTTCTTCATACCTGGGAAAGCAAAACTAAAGTCTAAATTCCTGAAAGTTTTCATTCTACACACTGAGTTTACTTTGTGAAACAGAAGTTTTATTGAAACAAATAGTAACTTTGGTAGAGAGCCTGGATTTGACTTCAAGATCACCTGCAAAATGAGGGGAGGGTGGTCCAGTGCTCTCAGATTGCCAGAGGAAACATACAAAAGTGGAAAGGAAGAGTCAGCATTTAATATGACTTTCTCATTGATCATCCTGAAGGAAAACCTTGTGAAAACAAAGGAGCTAGGTCTGCTCAACTTTTTGTAAGGTTGTTAGGGATTAAGCACTTTAAAGATTACAAAGTGAAGACTTAAACTATCAGAAAAGAGCAGTTAGTAATCTCAGGACAAAGCTAAGAGATCAGGGGAACAGGCTACCCAGAGATCTGAAACCACATAAGGCTTTTGTTGGGTTTGAGTTTTGTTGGTTTTTTTTTTCCAGACTGTGATTGCAGTGCAGCAAATACTTAACTGAAAGAGAAGACATGATAAACAAGGTCAGAGGTAATGACCAGGTATGTTGTGCTTTTACTTTCATGGTACTCCAGATTCAACAGAAGATATGAAAGAGGCAGCAGATTAATGATCAAGGTATTCTTTTTGTAAAACAGAAAAACAGATTAAAATTGCCCACATCTGAGTTTGAACTTCCTGCACATGTTTTCTAATCATAAGGCACTTCCACTATGAGTATTTTCTCCCACAAATACACTTCAAATTTACTTGACTACTTTGTTTTACGATAAGCATGGTGCTTCCATGATGCATTAAGTGCCATCTAGACAATCATAACCAACTGGATTCTCAGCGACCTGTGAACACAAAGCAGCTTTAAATGGAAGATAAGTACCTAGATATTGACTCAGTCACAATGGAGTTACCTCCACAGCAGGACCTTGGATGCCATATAGATTCTTCCAGGGGAAGTATCACATGTATGGTTTCTTAGAATAGGTGTATGCTTCATTTTGCTCTTACTAGATATATAAAATCTTCTGTGTTAATAAGGGCAGTGTATCTGATGGTTTCTTTAGGTTAATAAAACACTCTGTAGTGTCTTCTAAACGAAGACTTGCAAAGTTAGAAAAAGGTTAGAACCTCAGTCTAAGTCCACAGGACTCTCTGTAATCCAAATCTTTTTGAATTTCCATACTCACTTTCATTCTTGGATTGCTTCAGCCCTCACATGACAGGGGGGTGTAACCTATCAAACTTACTGCTTACTGCAAAATCTTCTCACACAAATTGAGAAATAATTATTGCACACAGCTACTGCATTGTACTTTGGGATATCAGCGAACTCACATTGCGTTTCCTTGCCCTTTCTTTAAAGATGCACAGAGACACAAGGTATTCTTATAAAATCCTCAAAATTTCTAAGGTATTCCTTTAGATTTCCTGAATGGAAACCTACAGAACAGAACAAGAGGATTATAGGAGAGTTCAGACTGGCTTATTACCACTGCATTCCTCTAAACATTTTAAACCAAGCTGGATTTTTTTTTTAAGATAGATTTGAATCATGAAGTTATATAAGATTAATCCTTAACAAAGTCTGAGCAATGAGTCAGCCATGATGCCTCGATTATTCTTCCTTCACTATATTGTCCAGTAGATAGCAATTTTTTTTTTTCCCAAAATGTAGTGTTTCTGGGTGGATAGAATTTCATATCCATACATTCAGATGCAAAGAATGTGGTCTTTGGTCTATGGAGAAAACCTTCTTTGACTGTGTAGAACCAAAGTAATTTTCTAGCACCTCAAGATTTAGAGCAAGTCGTGGCTTATTTTCAATATGTGCTACTTCTATATGGAATCTACTATGTTTTTTTAGCATAGAGTGGTGCATCCATGCTCTTATGTTACACAAGAGGGCCACACAGCCCACACTCTCCTCCTGGTGTGGAGCATCTGCATATTTAAATATCTTGCTTTAAAACAAAACAAATCATTTCTTAGCATTCAGTACAGAAGCAATTTTATATCTGTAGCTCTATGAAAGAAAAGGTGAGCTAGTACTTTGCAAAGTTAAGGTAATCTCTTGAAATTCCTTGTTCTCCATAATATTTTCAGGAATCCTACAGATCAAGAACACAATATCAGCTCTATGAAAACATGAAGGAAGGTATGGATGTGTGCCCACAGCATAAGAGTAGAGACTACTATACAATATGTTGCACTACCATAAAGACAGTGAGCCTGTCCACTCAGAACCTGCAGTGCCTCTGAAACAGAAATAATACACAAACAACACAATTGCCAGAAAAAAAGAAAAAGTGGAAAACACTGACAGACAACATTTTCAGAATCAATCTTTTATATTTTTCATACTAAAACAACTTCCCCTTCTTATTTTAAATTACATTATAGTTCAAAGTTTTAAGTCACAGAACACCTCTCACCAACTTCAAGTGCAGCTGTATGTGTGTTCCGAAGGATAAAATTAACAGTTTCTCAGCTAAATAACAATAGGAACTTTTAGCAAAATCAAAATTGTATGTTTTACTTTAACTCTTTATTAGTAACAATAAATTGGAAGGAAAGGAGGAAGAAATGATGCTTTAGGAAAGCACTTCAGTGTAACTGGTTGAACTGCTTTTGAGCATCTGTAAACAAGCTTCTATAATGGGAAGTGTCCTGGAAGGGACTGAGTTGTCATTAATACGCAGAAATCTGAAACGCTGTTAAGATTTTTTTCTGAGGTCCTGTGTACCTCTGGAGAGTAATATCCTAACTATAAAGCATACTGTGGTTTACTAATATTATCATTAGCTATAATCCAGGTGTTATTATCTTTATTTACGAGATGCAAATATGTATTTTCCTATCTGCTCCTCAACCCATCACTGTGAAAGAAAATAGAAAAATACGAAGTATCAATTCTTTTTAATTACAATTCTGACATATTTCTAAATAGAAATTCATCTAGAATTTATAGGCTTGTCAAGACAAAGAGGTGAACACATTTTTAAGGAGACTAGGCATTTGGAAAAGAAAAAGTATTAAACCATGTGTTTTGTAATCTTTATGACTGGAAAAGGATACCTGCTCTATTGCTCAATTGTTAATTCAATTTTGTTAATTGAATGAAATGGTCATCTGCTCTAGAAATTTCTTTTATTTAACAACTCTATCTTGTATAACTCGCTCAGAGGATTCCAAAGGAATTTGCTACTTCTGTCCTGCCTTATCCATCTGCAATTAATGAGAATGGTGGAGGATGGAAATGGATGAAAGTTCCTTTTATAAGACCTTTAAATTTATCTGGAGGGAATTTTTAATAATATACAAACAGAAACACACATAATTTTTCTGTACATTAGTAATGGGGATATGTGCAAAACAGATACTGGTTCTTCCTGTAAATTTCTGATATTTGAGCCTTTAAATATGGAATAATAGCAACTTTATATTTTTTGCAGCTGTAAAATGACTACTCTGTATCTGCCTATAAACTCCCCTTCAGTCTTTCCCACCTGGTAAATAGGATTATCTTCTTTTCTGATTTTGCTTTTACTACTTCCTATGAAAATGCCTCTGTTGTCCTTATAAAAGCATATATAAGGCTATTTTTATCTTACTGTCTTTTGAGATCTGGCTCAAGACACTCTATGTCCCAGCTATTACCTGGAATGAGAATTGGATCAAGCTGTTACCTCCACCATTAGAAACTGAAAGTAGAAAATCTTATATATAAGATGTGAGGCTTTGTAGTGGGTCTGATTTACCACTAGTGAAAGATCTGTTTAAGTATGTTCCCTGTGCAGGAACTGATGTGTTGCATCACTTCAGCTCATCCAGTCATCCAGAGATCCCTTCTTCTGGCAACCCCATTGTTTCTTTCCCTGTAAATCTGACTTATTTTTCTATCCACAGACATCACAATCTCTCTGACCTTTTTGTTCCTTAAGGCATTTTTCCGTCTAGGCAGGTTCTTCTTCAGGCTTATCTTCTGTCACAGCAAAGGTTCCAGCTGCTTCTTTCAGTTTTTAACTGGGAAGCTAGAGGTTTGTCACTTCATCAAACTGCTTTGATGATTTTTTTGAAGAAACATAGTAGATTGGACCACTGCTGCAGACCTAGGGAACTGGTTTCCTATAAAATAGATTACAGATGAGAAGTAAGCTTTCAACTTTCCTGGTCCAGACTGCAACTTAACTGCAGAATTGGTAAGTAAAGCAAGAGGAGCTTAATACCTCTAAGTAGTAGTGGAAGCATGCTCTGTCTTAAAGAAAATGCTGGATCTTAATTAAATCATTAGTACTTACATATAAGTGGCCTCTCCAGAGTAAATTTAAGTAGAGTTACTTGGACTTGTAGCTACCTTTCCAATACAATGCGTCTTGTATTATGAACAAAAGTCCCAACAGAGACCTTGATGAATAATGTAATCAAATGAAATCTCAATTTCCCAGCTGTTGAAAGATAATGATAATATTGCTCTCTATTATCCTTTAATGATCTTGTCTAGTTTGATAGCTTGATCTTTATGAAAGAGCTCAGTGCAGTCTTACCAAACTAGCAGCATGAAAACACAGGAGCTTGTTGAACTACAGAAGTTGTTGCTGCCTACAAATGAAACTGTTAGCAATGGATGTAGAGACCACGAGTAAAATACAGGGACATTAACAGAAGAGAAGGAACAGTTTTGGTTATTTAATGGAAATACACATTTTTCCTTGATTCAGATTGAATTTCTACTGATTTTACATTTTGTTGCACGAATTAATTTCCTATTTCTAGTTGTTATTAGCAAGACAGTAAAAAGGCATTCAGTTCCCTGCTGCTAAAAAGTGAAAGGAGAAATAAATGAGAGAGTATTTATGCAAAAAAAGTGTCAGAGCAAATACAAATCACAAGTTCAGCCTCTTATGAAAGCAGATAATACAAGTTGTCTGAAAGAAGGAATTGCACATTTTCCTATACAGTGCAATAAATTTCCTTTTAAAAATGAAGTAATTCCTGAGGTCTTGAGCATAAGAATTATACTTAACTTATGGTTAAAGTGACAGGACTGATATTAAAATTTAATGTTCTCAATATTGTCATGTTACAGTAAATCAAACTGTTAGAAGCTGTAAGGTTCCTTCGTTCTCTTTCTGAGAAGACCTAGACTTCTTTAATTTGAATGGATGTTAGCTTATGATTAAGAATCAAGTTCTTGATAGGAAATTGTATGAATTTGTGTCTCTGTAGAAATCAGAGGGAGCTACATAGATAGTTCATAAAACATGCAGTGCATTACTTTGTGTACCGGTGCCAACTAGCATTCTGGGGCTTTATTAATACAATAGGTCATGTGGATGACAAGCCTGAAGGTAGAAATAGTGATCTAGTGATTGTTTGGAAAATTCATACTCCCTTACTTCAAGCTACAGTGTATGACTTTTTCCTATTAATGTCCAGAGCTTTCAGATATAAAGGTAAAGGTAAAGGAAGAATTTCAAAACAAAAGATAATCTATTTAGGTAATGGCAATAATTACTGTTAGAACATAACTGCTTCTTTTATACCCACAGATATTATTGGGTTTGAGTATGACACAAATGGTATGGAATAAGAGATGTAGATTGTAGTGGGTCTGGCTGAGATGGAGTTCATTTTTCCATAGCAGCCTTCACATTGCTTTGCATTGTTAGCTAGAAAGGTGTTGATAACGTGCCAGTGTTTTGGCTACTGCTGAGCAGTAAAAGGAAAGAAAAAAGAAAAAGGTTCAAGATCATATTCTAGTACCTTTACTGCCCAAAAATGCATCAATTGAAAAACTATGTTGATAATATGAAATACATTTGATTTGATGACACCTAAGTACCAAGAATGATGTTTGGAGCATCAAACAAGAATTTATTTCCAAAGGAGAGGGTGAATGTATAACCTTCTCCATACACCTATTGGTAGATGTGATGAATGATAATAAAATTATGGAAAAATAAAACTAGCTATAAATCATCTTCCCTTGTGCTGCACACCTTGCAAGTACTGAATAATAAATATCTTTTGCTTTAAAAGTTGCCTTTCTAAAACAGAAAAATGAAAAAGAAAGAAATGCAACAGTGTAAAAGTCTGACAATCAAAAAGCTTGACCCTGAGTTGCATTTTGTCCTGCTGCAAATGAGGTGGAGCATTGGTGAGGGCAGGGATAAGCTATATGGAGAAAAAACCAAAAGCAGAGAGGTACTTAAAGGAAATGTTGGGTGGTGGAAGGACTCTACAGGAGCTAGTTAAGAAGGCTAGTTTTATAACGATACCAAGATAAAGAGCCTGTGCCAAAAAATTTGGAAGGCACAAGAACAAACTTAACACTCTGTGAACTGCTTTTTGCGAGGAAGGCCTCAACTGAACTGGCTACTATAGTTCTACCCAAAATCTCCTCATATCATCTCAAAATCCATCCTTCCTGAGAGCTGTCCTCATGTTCAGAGCCCTACATTCTGCTGCACTTTGCAGCTCAGAGGATACCTGCCTGTTTCATCTTGTCCAAAACAGCCATAGACTAAATTATTTGAGAAATGGTTTCAGCACATTTGAATACAAATATTCACAGTTTAGGGAAGCCAAATTGATATTTTACAAATCTCAAGAGCTCAGTTTGAGTCAAAGAGTTGAAACTAAACCTCTTGTAGGCTCTGAATGTAAGCAGAGAAAGTGGTGGTTTATTCTATATACATCTGGAGCTGCAAACAAGAAAAAACATTATTATTCCCGGGCAGTCATCGTTTCTGATTAAAATTGGCAGAGTAGTGAGTGTGATTAATCTAATTCTCTTAGAATTGTATTGGGAAATTAAGCTGTTAATGAAGAAGAATCAGAAAAATTCCTTGTATGTTTCTTAGGAAATAGGGTACTATTGACTCATAGCTCATGTGCAACACCAGCCTCCTTCAATCTTTCCTATTCCACTAGATGCTTAGTTATTCATTGGAATAGAGGAAAGGGAAATAAAAGTTCTGGAATTCAAAGATTAAGGTGACTAATGGAAAGAACATAACTCATTTTCTCTTTTGGAAAAAAAAATTTGAGCTAGCCTAGATTTTAATAGATATTTTCCATCTTCCAGTAACTTTTCTTTATGAGACAAGGATTCTCTCCAATGCCTTTCTAAATAGCATCTGCACATACTCCTGTGTGATTTGTCGATCCTGCTCATAGGTACTTTGTTTTTCCTGTGCAATGAATTGGGATGCAATGAATATTTCTAACTTGGGACTGAATATTCTATCAGTTGATGGCATCTCACATTTATATGCTAAAGTTACCTAGACTAAGACTAGATGAATGAAAGGATTTAACCACTGTAAAGTGGAGAATCCAACAATGTCTCACAGTCAGGAATTGAACCTGGCTTCTCTCTATGATCCACAAGCGTTTTTCCTGAACGGGTGGATTAAAGAGGGTTACCCTGTAGTGAGACTCATGTCTAGAAAGGATCGTGGCAATCCCATACTCCTTTCTTCATGAGGGTGTAATGATTCTAGTTATTTGCAGGTAGTTTCAGAATGGAGGTTCTGCAGACTATCTTGCATTTAGGGAACTAAAATAAAAGCAAACAACAGTGGATCTTGCAGCTACCACTGTGTTTGAATTTATGAAGGTCAGAAATGTGTTCTGGTTGCTTTATTTCTGAAGCCCCACATCACTTCTGCCAAGTAGTATTATCAACTCCATCTTATAAAAGCATATCTCCAGTGTAAAGAGGCCTAATGCTTTGCACCTGGTCACACTGAGTAATTGGGAAAAGTTTGGAACTAAAATCAGCTCTTCAGACTTTCTGTCTTCTGCTTTAAGACCTTGCTCCTTAACAACAAAAATGGAAGAGTAGGTAGGAGGCAATGTCATGTATTTTTACCTATTTTTTTCACCACCAAGCCAACTATTTGACATTACTTATGAGAGGTTCCATGATTTTGAAGGGGAAACTGTTAAAAAGATGATTTTCCATCAGCCTTACTTACATATATTGCTCAAAGCAACATTTCATCAGCACTGGAAGGTAGTGGAGAGACTGCATATTTTTTAATGTTATACATGTAAATTTTTATTTAAAAAAACTTTTTTCCTCTTAACTTCATCTTCCTATGTGCTCATATCCTAGATATGATTTATAGAGCACCCAAACATTTCATGAAAGACTGAATAGGAAAGCAGCAGCTTTTTCATACAAACTGATTTGTTAGCAAAGGATAAATCAAGGTGGCAGGCAGAAATACAGTGGAGATTATAACACAAATGGTAAATGTGGAAGGCCTCCCGGATGGGAGGGGCGTGGTATTGTAGTGGGGAAATTAATATTTACAGTTCAGAAAAGAGAAAGTTTCCTTTGTGGCAGTGTTACATTGCCTTTAAACGGAGTAGGAGGTAGCCATGATTTAACACCAGCCAGAAACCGAGCCCAACAGAGCTACTCACCCCCCCTGGTGGGATGGGGAAGACAATCAGAAGGATAAAAGTGAGAAAATTTTGTGTTGAGATAGAGACAGTTTACTCAGTAAAGTAAAAGCTGCATGCAAAAGCAAAGCAAAACAAGGAATTCATTCATGACTTCCTGAGGGCAGTCAGGGGTTCAGCCATCCCCAGGAAAGCAGGGCTCTAGCACTCATAATGTTTATTTGGAAAGACAAACACCACAGCTCCAAATTCCCACACTTCCTCCTTCTTGCCCCAGCTTTATATACTGAGCATGATGCCATATGGTGTGGTATCCCTTCCATCAGCTGGCGGCAGCTGTCCTGACTGTGTCCCCTCCCAACTCCTCCTGCACTCCCAGCCTCCCACTCCCAGCTGATGGGGTGGGGTGAGGAGAAGAAAAGGCCTTGAGTCTGATTAAGCACTGACCAGCAGTAACTAAAAAAATTCCCGTGTTATCAACACTGTTTCCAGCACAAATCCAAAACAGAGCCCCATACTAACTACTATGAAGAAAATTAAATCTACTCCTGTGAAAACCATCACAAAGTATGGGGGAAGAAAGAACGAAAAAATAGCATAAATTATTTCTTTCTAAGACATATGGAGTGAAAGGTGGTGCTTTTTTGAACTACATTGCCACTAAGATTTTATTCAGGGAAGCATTTTTCACGGGAAAAAGAATAGTCTGGAAAATTTCCTAACATATTTATGAATTCCTAATATGCATGAAATGCGAAAGCCAGATGAAGAAAATGTTTGTTAGCACAAGCTGGAGTATTCGCACAGTCAGACAGCTACTACCAGACAATTAGATTAAGGAAGTGCAAAGTGTAAACCAATCCTAAATCCCCTTAAGAAAATATTCTCCTCTTAAGGCAGGCATGAGCTGGGTATTTTACATTTCCAAATAATTTTAAGTCTAACATTCCTTAGCAATGGATTAAAGACTCCAAAGCTCAGAATGGATTTTGGTCTGCTTACAGATCTCTGAGCTACTGCCAATGGATCAAATGGTGATGAAGGGGCATGACACCATCAAATCTGGGTCATCCATTAAAGCCACAGACTCTGGTGAAACTGTCATGTTCTGCTCAGGCTACCTTATGGTGCTCAATCCATGGTCATCACGAGTTACTTATCCTTTAATTCTTTCATGCGTATGGACTACTCAAATAAAGTAAAGCAGTGTCTCAAACACTTTCAACACAATTAAAACCACATCACCAACAAACACCTTTACTAGAGGGACAGTCACATAAAATAGTTTTGATATCTAATTTAAATGTCTGAACTAGTACCCTAACCTTCATAGAGGCTGCACATAGGATAATCAGGGATGTTTCAGAAGGATATTCATCTAAGATTCAGCTCATAATGCAGAGAGCTCAAATGCCTAATTTGGGCATCTCCTTTAAATGCGTAATCCGCCTGTGAGTTATCACTACTCACAGATTCTTAATTGCAAGTGTTTTACAAGCACAATGCACAGTGAGGAGCATGAATTAGGATGCAAATCTAATGAAATATTTTGCTTTACCACAGCAAACACAATTCACATGGGTTTATTCTGGGAATGTAACACTGGCTGTACTCAGCCAGATCAAAACTTCACTTAAATCTGTTCTGTCACCAGCATCAGAGGATGGTAAGACACCAAGGAAGCATCTAGTGCATAACAACATAGTGAGCAGTGATAATCCCCATACCTTCCATGTATTCTGCAGCGTTCACTGTGTATTATGTTGTCATGTTTTTATAGAACAAGCTACTTCCTTTCACCAGCAGCACTCCCTTCTTTAATTTGTTTTAATGGTATCTTGTGAAGTGCTATAAAGCTGAGTGCAGCTCATAGCTCATCAAAGGAGCCCTTAGGCAGAGCTTTATATAGTCTGTAAAGACTCTATATAGTCTGAAAAAAAGGTTTTTGAAAGATGCTTGACAACCTTGTGAAGGTTTTTTTTTTGAGTAGTCTTTTGACTTGGGGATAGTCACATGAGGAGAACTTGTAGACAGTTCAAATTGGGCCTTCTTTCTACCAAAATCACATGTTCTGTATGGAGATTATGTGCCAAACTCTACTGGTGATCCCATGGTGTCCTAGTTAGAACAGCTGGGACCCACTGTGTGGGTGTAACCCAAACTGCATATTCTACACCCTCTATGTCATTTCCCAGAAACTGTTAACAATAGATCATTTGCAGCAGCTACCCAGAGCACACCTGACCCCTCAGGCTATAAGCCGGGTGCTAAGAGGTCTGTGAGATAGAAGGATGCTCCTGTCCTCACACCCATGACTCATTAGCACCCATTGTGGAACTTCTCACCCTAGGGGAGGTACTGGACATTCCTGCCTGAACCTGAGGGTATATAATCTTGGGGTCTTGGGGCCTCTGGTACCACTTGTGGGATGAGGAGGAGGACCAAAACCCCAACCGGACTGTGATCACCACTCTCAACCAGACTGCAACCATCACTCGCACCAACAGGTTTTTCATCTCCTTTTACTTTTGGACTCAGGGGACCACATGGGGCTCAACACAGGAGCCAACCAACGCCATTCTGTTTGTGCCCAGGGTGCTGGGTTATACATCTGGGTTTTTGCAGGCTAAAAGCAATTGTTTGTCTGTATAATTGTTTTTATTGCACTATTTTTATTGTACTATTTTTATTAAGTTGTAATTCTGACTTATAATCTCTTTTGAGTTGGGTTCATTTCTCCTACCGGTTTACCTTGGTTTGAATGTATGCTCAATTATAAGAACTGGCCTATGATGACCCAGTTCACTACATCAGGATCACCAAACATGCACCAACAGATAGATTTCAACATCTGAAATGTCAGACTGCATTTTATTGCAACCTGAACGTAAAATGCTTTCTGTACTTAAGCTTCAAGTAAACCGGTTCCTAAATTACATTTCTAAATAAAGATTCTGCAACCCCTAAAAGTACTGTTTACACATCCTGGTAAACTTAACTGGGCAGGGCCTCAGCAGGTGCAAATAGACATAAGATTCACAAATGCTGAATATTACAAACTGATTTAAAACATTAAAGAACTTAATTTGTCTTGGACTTTACTGTAAAAATGTATTCCCTCTAATGAAATTTGAGTCTGTACTTTTGAGAAAAGTCGTAACATTATGTTCGTATAAAAAAAT